>NC_072382.2:10352500-10637500 GCF_028885625.2 Pongo pygmaeus
GGACTTCTTTTATGTCAGAAGAAAAATAAGTAAGCCACTTATTTATAAGTAAGTATAATAAAAGTATTATATAAAAGTATAATAAAAGGTCACTCTGTTCATTCTGATCTCTGTGACTAGCACCAAACTTGATTCCAACAGATAACACCATTTTGAGTTGGACTTTTTGTCACTGTAGCCAAGATGACTGACTCAAGCTGGAAGCCTCCAGTTCTACCATCAAGGACCTGAGCACTGCTCTCACCAAAGAAGCTGTCCAAGAAAAAGCAGAAGGAGGCCAGGCGTGGTGGCTCACATGTCTGTAATCCCAGCACTTTGGGAGGCCAAGGCGGGCAGATCACGAGGCCAGGAGTTTGAGACCAGCCTGGCCAACATGGTGAATCCCTGACTCTACTAAAAATACAAAAATTAGCTGGCCGTGATGGTGCGCACCTATAATCCCAGCTACTCGGGAGGCTGGGCAGGAGAATCACTTGAACCAGGGAAGCAGAGGTTGCAGTGAGCCAAGATCATGCCACTGCACTCTGGGAAATAGAGCGAGACTCTGTCTCAAAAAAAAAAAGAAAAGAAAAAGAAAAGGCAGAAGGAGGGAAACACCCTTCCACACATCCGGCCTTGAAGACCTTGGGGCCTCTCCTGTATGACTGGTCAACCCACTCCAGCACCCAGCACAGCACCCAGCATAGGTGAAGGGTGGGCTTGCAGAATTCACTGAAAGAAACCAACACTGCCCAGATGCTTTCCCCACCCCGTGCAAAGGTACGTCTTCACCTCAAAGACATAGATCCCTATGTAAGAAATCATCTCAGGCAGGCCCTCCCAGGGCTTGGAAGATTCAAAGAGATGGCACTCGAAGTATGAGTAACACAGTACCTGGCCCACAATAAGTACCCAGAAACGGGTGCTTTTGTTTAGATGTCAGACAAGTGGCAAATCTGATGCCTACACTTAAGCAGAAGACCATTAAGCACAGGCATTCAAGCCTCTCAGCCTTGGGTTGAATCTGAGCTCCATCACTTCCTGGACAAAGTACTTAATTGTTTGGAGCCTTAGCTTCCTCATCTGTAAAGATGGGGACAAGAATCAAGGTGGTTGTGGCAGGGCGCGGTGGCTCACACCTGTAATCCCAGCACTTTGGGAGGCTGAGGCAGGTGGATCACTTGAGGTCAGGAGTTCCAGACCAGCCCGGCCAACATGGTGAAACCCCGTTTCTACTAAAAATATAAGAATTAGCCAGTCGTGGTGGCCTGTGCCTGTAATCCCAGCTACTTGGGAGGCTGAGGCAGGAGAATCGCTTGAACCCCTGAGGTGGAGGTTGCACTGAGCCGAGATCGTGCCACTGCACTCCAGCCCAGGAGACAAAGTGAAACTCCGTCTAAAAAATAAGAATCAGGTAGTTGTGAGGGTGAAATGAGTTCATGTCCGCAAAGGGCCGACACACAGTAGGTATTCACTGTTACAAAGTCCTGCTGGGCGATGACGCTGGCCAGGCCCAGCTTCTGAGTCAGTGCATTCTCACGTGGCCAGATTCACTCTGCACTGTACTCTAACATGTGTGTGATCCTAACAAGTGAGCAAACACCTATGCGTGCTGATCAACCGTCCATCTGAATGACAGGCACACAGACTGTACAGGGACAAAGAACAAAATGGCTGGGTGGGTGCTAAAAGCCATAAGTGTGGGTTTTCGTACTGATTTGGACCAGCAGGAGATCTATCTAGAGCCAAGGTCTATTCGCAGCTCGGCACCATTTACTGTGCCATCTGGGGCAGGTCACCTGCCTTCTCTGGGTCTGTCCAATGAAAGGACTGACCAATCCATTCTCAAATCCCTGACAGCCCCGACAGCCAATGAACCTAGAATCCTTTCTTTCAGGAACACATCTGCCAAGTTTCAGTGGGGATGGATGTGAAGAGAAACCTAGCTGACACACACTTGCTTTCTTTCTCTGGGGGGATTTCCAAATAAAGTGAAACTGGCCAGGCACAACCTCAACCTGGAACAGCAGCCACACGTGGGTATGCACCAGGAGGTGTGGGGCCCTGAGTCAGGAGCCTCACCTGGAAGAAGGGGTGGTTCCGGACTTCTTGTGCCCCCTGGGGCCCCGCGCCCAATCGCTTCTTGGGATCCTTGCAAAGCAGCCGCTGCAGCAGGTCCTGTGCCACGGGCCCGATCCGAGGGGGGAAGGGAGGGGAGCACTTCAGGATCCGTCTGGGAGGATTGGGGGGGCGTCAGGGGCAGCAAGCCCCCACCCACAGCCCTGCCCAGGCAGGCCCTGCAGCCCCCTGGCCACCCTCCACATCCAGCCCTACTCACCGAGACACCTCAGCCTGCGTGTTCCTCTCGCCCTCCAGGGTGAAGGGCGAGGCCCCCGTCAGCAGCTCGAAGAGCAAGATGCCCAGGCTCCACCAGTCCACAGCCTGCCGGGTGGAGCCGGGGTGAGGGCCTGCATCTCCCCTGCCTCACACCCCACCTTTCCACCTCCCCCAGCCCCACTTCCCTGCCAACCTACCTTGCCGTGCCCCGTCTTGCTACGGATGATTTCAGGGGCCATGTACTCGATGGTGCCACAGAAGGAGAAGGTCCGCTCTTTCTGGGAGGGCAAGAGGTCCTGCTTAGATGTCAAAGCCTCTCCTGTGCCCCAGTGCGCCACAAGTCCCAGAGTAAGACTCGCTCAACTTGTGAGGTTGGAGAGCTGAGCTGTGGAAACTTCTTGGAGCTATTCACTTCTGCAGCCCCAGAATGCAGGCCCAGAGCAGGAAGAGGCAGGAATGAGAAGGACTGAATGGGGCACTGCAGGCAGAGATGGCCTCCACTCACCTCCTCCGTCAGGAACTCCTTGCTCAGCCCGAAGTCCGTGAGGACAATGTGGCCCTCGGAGTCCAGCAGCACATTCTCCAGTTTCAGGTCTCGGTAAATGATGCCGAGCTGGTAGGAGCAAGAGGGGTGCTGAGGCTTCCTCCCCCAAACCCTCCCCAGCTCCTGCAGCTCCTGGCCGTGCTCGGGATAAGGAGACCCCCCCAGAGAAAGTCATCTGCCTGTAGAGGGGTCTCCAGGGCAGAGCCGCTGAATAAGAAAGGCCATTTAAGATATAAAGCAAAGAAGGAGGGCCCCGTGGATCAGGCCCCAAGTTCCCAGAGAGAGGAAAGTCTGTGTGAAGAGCTCCATTTCAAGGAGGCCTTAGGAGCCAGGCCGTGAGGTTTCCATTTGAGGAAGTTCTGTGAACGCAGCCCCGAGTTCCCTGAAAGAGGAAAGCCCCTTCGAGGAGGTGCCAGGGGAGGGGACACCACCAGGCAACGTTGAGGCTTCCTGCAAGGGGTCCTGGGGAAGCAGCTCCAATTCCCACCCAGCTCACCACTGGCCCCCCAGGAAGTCCAGGGGGAAGCCTGAGGCTGCCCTGCGTGCAGGTTCCTTCCAAGGCCCAGACCCAGTTTCCACAGCAACAGCCTGCGGCCAGGTCTTCACCCACCTTATGCAGGTGTTCCAGGGCCAGCACGATCTCACCCCCATACACGCGCACCTCAGCCTCCTTGAAATACTGGCGCTGGTAGAGGTGGGTGAACATCTCCCCGCCGCTCACATAGTCTGGGAGGTGCAGTGGAAGTCAGGAAGCAGCCCCATCAGGTGGCCTCGCCTGCCCCCAGCCACCCCACCCCCGTTGGGATGTGGCGTGCGCTCACCCAGGATGAGGTGCAGCTTGGCATCCGTCTGGAAAGCGTAGTGCAGCGTGACCAGGAAGGGCGCCTGGCGCACCAGCTCCAGCACCGAGCGCTCGGTGCGCGTGTGCTCCTGCGTCTTGGCGCGCTGCACCAGCGCCGCCTTGCGCAGCACCTTCATGGCGTACAGCTTCCCCGCGTCGTGCCCGCCCGCCTTCCGCACCAGGAACACTTTGCCGTAGGCTGTGGGAGCAGCGAGTGGGTGGAGGGTAGGCTGTGAGCGGGAGATTGGTGCAGGCATGGGGGGTGGGGGCGATGCCAACCCAGGAGGGTGTGCAAATGAGGCGAAGGAGCTGGGGCAACAGGCAGGTGTGCAAAAAGCTGGCAGAGCCTTCTAAGGAAAGGGTGTGCACACCCCGGGAGTGTGCCCAGCAAAACCAGGGAAAGGATCTGCAAACCAGGCTGGGGAGCATGCAACTCCAGGGGGCCTGCTGCGAGGCGTGGGGGCGGGGCATAGGCAAACCTGCGAGAGATCAGATGGATGTGAAAAGACGCCAGTGCAAGGAAGGGAGGCAGAGGTGTGCACCTGGCTGGAGAAGGGATGCGCAAACCAGCGCTGGGGCATTTGCAAAATGTGGGAGGGGGATCCTATATTGGAAGAAAGGGAGGAGCTATGCAAATCACTTGAGAGGGGCGCAAGTCCCCCTCCCCAGGGTGTTGGCAAATCCAGGGGGGCATGCACGCACAGGACCGTGGAGGGAGGAGTGATGTCAACGTGGAGTGCCCTGGAAGTGGGCATGCAAACCCTGGCGAGGCAGGGCGGGGCAGGCAAGGCAGGCCGTGCCGGGAAAGGGTGGGGGGCCTGCTCAGTGGCGTGGCCCAGGCCCAAGAGTGAGCAGGCAGGAGGTCAGGGGCACTGCGCCTGGGACGCCTGCCCGGTGGATGGGGGTCCTCACCTCCCGTGCCCAGCACCTTGAGCAGCTCGAAGTTCTCCACGCTCACCTTCTCCTCGTGTCCGGTCAGGTTGGCTGTGGGCACAGGGGGCGAATGAGCCCAGCCGGTCCATGACCCGTCCCGGCCTGACCCGGGCAGCCGCAGTCAGGCCCCACACCCACCTTCTGTGATCCGCAGCTCCACGGCGCAGCTCTCATCCTCGTCCTCGTCCCCCATGGCGGGCGGGTCGCTGGGGCCCGCGCGGCTCGGGCTCCGGGCGGCGCCGGTTACATGGCGGCTCCGGCCGGGGCGGGCGCTTCCTGGTGCCGCCTCCGGGGCCGAGGCGGGCGCCGGCACCGCCTCCCGGCTCCCCGCCCTGCGCGGCCTGAGTCAGGCGGCTGGAACGTGACAGCGCCGGGCTGCCGGTGGGCGGCCGGCTGGGGCCGCCCTGTCTCCCGAGCCCCCAGGCCAGGCCTCAGGGCCGTGCGCTCCGGGACCTTACTCGATTCTCCGGGGAACGGGAAATACCCCGTGGGAGCCATCCCTGAGCCCGTGGGTAACCTGGAGCCTCTGGGGCATTTGTCCCCAAGCCAGGAGTCTGCCTGGGAATGCCGGCTGCAGCCAGTGGCTGGAGGACATTAGGAGTCTGTGCCCCAAGGTGGGGGACGAGGCGCCTGGTGCTGGGCAGGCTGAGAGGGGGTCTGGATCCTGGAAGTCACCCAACTCTCAGGCAGTGGGGCCCACCCCACTCCATAGTCCTGGGGGTGGCCAGCAGGGCCCCTCTCCCCAGCGGACTGGCCTTTGCAAGGAGGAGCCTCATCACCAAGAAGGGGCTGGAGCCAAGTCTGGGACCCCATGGCAAGGTGAGGAGTGGCCAGTTTTCTGACCAGCTTTCTGTTCGGGGGGACCTGCAGAAGCACGTCAGCCCCCAGCCACCGTGCAGAGCCCACCAGGTGCCATGCGCACCTCACGTGTTCTGCTCCTGTTGTCTCCTAGCCTGGTGCAGTACCCAGCTTAGAGCCCTGAGCAGGCCTCAAGAAGAGATGTCAGTGCCACACAGGGCTGCCCCCTCTCCCCATGAGGCCCAGGGCCCCTGCTGACTGGTCCTCCTGAGCCTCTGCTCCGTCTTCTTCCTGCCTTTCCCTTCCTGATCACCAATGGGGCCACCTAGCAGAGTGGGACAGCCATGAGGCCCCACGCCCTGAGGCAGGTGAGAGGGGCTCTCAGCTCCTCTGCCAGCTGGAGAGGCCAGGGTGTCCACCCCATGCCTCTGTCCTGTGAAGCCCTGGCTGAGAGGAGGAGGGACTTAAGCTGCTGCAGGTCACACCTGGGAGGCCAGACGGACCATCCCTCCCAGCTCTGCACCCCCTAAGTTCAGGCTGCCTTATCTCAGCCCTGGGCAGCCCCACCCTCCCCTGGGCGGCCCCAGGTACCCTGACTCACAATCTGCACCCCAGCCTAATTGCCCCCCTTCTCAGGCATCATGCTAGAGGCCCTGGTCAGAGAGCCAGCGTCCCTCCCACCTCTCGTGGCAGCCCCTGGCATTAAGTGATGCCCCACCAGGCTGAGAACTCCCTGGGAAGGGGCTCAACTTCAAGGAGGGAGGGGAGATGAGTAGGAGGAAGATGTGAATGGAGAGAAGACGGTGCCCTGGGAGAGAGTGAGGGCGGGGCAACAGGGGCTTCACTGCCCCACACCCCTGAGGCCAGATCTTAGACCCCAATCCCTGCTGGCTACCCAGGATGCCATCCCCTCTCCACCTCACCAGGACATCCAGGCTTTGGCCGGCCGGACTGGCCAAGCCCCTGGAGAAAGGCCTGTGCTGCCCTGTCCAGGCAGGGTCCCTCTGCCCACAGACCCCCGCCAACCGGGAGGACTGGGGCGGCATGTGTCCTGGTGCCCCGAGGTACCCAATGCGGCCAACAGACAGATCAAGACTCAGGAGGCTGCAGTTCAGCTTTATTCTCATGCCCCTCATGTCCAGTTAAGGCTCAAGATCAGCCCAGGCCACAGTCCCCCAGTACTGGGACTCAGCTCCCCACCTGGACAGGGCAGGGGGTTCTCTTGCCAACTCCTGCCGACCTCCTTCAGCTGGGGGATCCCCCAGAGACCGCTGCCTCAGCGGGAGCCACCTGGAAGAAGCAGAACCCCGGCCTGGAGCTGCTCGTGGGGGCCAGCCGTCCCCCCTGTCCACACACTCGTCCCGGCTCCATCTCCGGGCCCCGGCGCTGACCGTGGAGGATCTCAGGGCCCAGGCCTCCTTGTCCAAAGACTCCCCTTGGGGGCCCTGGCTCCCTGAGCTCTTGGGCTGCCTGGGGCCTCCGCTGACACTCCAGTGCCGAGAAGGCTGCACTCCCAAGCCTGCTGTCCCCACGGCGTCACTGGCTGAGGGACGGGGTGAGGGGACGTTTCTCCGGTTCCTGTACCTCGGGGCCTAGAGGAAAAGGCTCAGCTCAGACCCGCCTCCCTCAGGAGGACTCCCAGAGTCCCAGGAGGCCCACAGGCTCGAGCACCTTCTGCCCACCCCCAACCTGCCAATACCCCCCGCTTCCAGCTGCACCACGCCTGCTGTTCCCTCAGCCCGGAATGCTGTTCTCAGGTATGTCCACACGGACAAACTCTCCCCTCCAAGTCTTTGCTCCAATTTCACCTCCTCTCTGAGGCCCACCCCAGCACCCCAGTTACTAAAACTCCAACCAGCCTGCCCAGAGCTCCTGAGCTCCTGACCCCTCCCCTGCTCTCCTTTCTTCCCAGAGCATTAGCGCCTCCTGATGGTCCAGCCGGGTCTAGGGCTGAGCTGCCCAGGGCGGAGCTAAGTAGGTGAGATGGGGCTGGCCTGTGACATGCTTCAAAGACCTACTGTGTTTTTTTGTTTTTGAGACAGTCTCACTCTGTCACCGAGGCTGGAGTGCAATGGCGTGATCTTGGCTCACTGCACCCTCTGCCTCCCAGGTTCAAGCGATTCTCCTGCCTCAGCCCCCTGAGTAAGTGGTATTACAGGCATGGGGCACCATGCCTGGCTAATTTTTGTATTTTTAGTAGAGACGGGATTTCACCATGTTGGCTAGGCTGATCTCTAACTTCTGGCCTCAAGTGATCTGCCTGCCTTGGCCTCCCAAACTGCCGAAGACTTACTATGAAAAAAATCACGTCTGGCTGGGTGCAGTGGCTCACGCCTATAATCCCAGCACTTTGGGAGGCCAAAGCAGGTGGATCATCTGAGGTCAGGAGTTCGAGACCAGCCTGACCAACATGGTGAAATCCTGTCTCTACTTAAAAAAATAATAATAATAATACAAAATTAGCCTGGCTTGGTGGCCCATGCCTGTAATCCCAGCTACTTGGGAGGCTGAGCCAGGAGAATTGTTTGAACCTGGGAGGCAGAAGTCGCAGTGAGCCAAAGAGCGAAACTCCATCTCAAAAAAAAAAAAAAAAAAAATCACGTCTAATAGCTCATTCATGATTTTTACACTGGCTACATGCTGAAATGGTAATAGCGTAGGCATATTGAGTTAAATGTTATTAAAACCCATTTTACCTGTCTCTTTTCACTTTTTCTGGTGAGCCTACTGGAAAAGTTAAAATTATCATGTGGTTCACACCATATTTCTGGTGGACAGGGCTGTTGTAGATAATAATTATTTTTAGGCAAATTGTTTACTATCTGCCTCCTCACACCAGAACGTTCCCTGCTGTGTCCCCTGCCAGCACGTCACCTGGCACTTGTTAAAGGATCATTGTCAAATGAGAGAATGGATGAATGAGGTTCTGCCAGGAGCCCCAGGTGGTACAAAGAATACTACTCCTTCCGCAGGCCCCCACTCACCCTCTCGGCTGGCATCTGTTTCGTGCTCCTGGAGGGTCTCAGCGGAGTTCTCCCATCCCACACCAGGTCCTGGGAGGCACAAGGCAACCACTGGGCCCAGGGCCAGTGCGGAAGTAGACAGAGCTTGCAGGAGACACAGGGGACAAGAAGGAAGCCTCCTCCCCCAAGGAGCTGGTGGGTCCACAAAGAGTTGGGGGGCTGGCTGGTACAGTGACCCTTGTCCCTCACCTTTGCTGTGGGAGATGGGTGCCCCCAGGGGGCCTGGACGGCGCTGTCGGAATCGTTGCCTAGGGGTGTCCCCAGGGCTGAATGACTCAGAGCTTCGCCCCACCGGGAACCTTGAGCTGAGTTTCCGCCGCTGCCCACCTGCCAAGGTCTCATCCCGCAGGCAGAGGGAGCTCTGGGCCCGGCGCATGGGTGCTGGGGAAGGGGACCCTGCAAGAGGCACATGCAGGGAGGGGGTCAGACGAGGGGAGTGGGGGCTGAGGCTCATGCAGGGAGGGGGTCAGACGAGGGGAGGGGGCTGAGGATCATGCAGGGAGGAGATCAGAGAAGGGAAGGGGGGCTGAGGATCATGCAGGGAGGGGGTCAGACGAGGGGAGGGGGGCTGAGGCTCCTGCAGGGAGGAGGTCAGAGAAGGGAAGGGGGGGCTGAGGATCATGCAGGGAGGGGGTCAGAGGAGGGGAGGAGGCTGAGGCTTATGCAGGGAGAGGGTCAGAGGAGGGGAGGGGGGGCTGAGGCTCATGCAGGGAGGGGGTCAGAGGAGGGGAGGGGGGGCTGAGGCTCATGCAGGGAGGGGGTCAGAAGGCTCATGCAGGGAAGGGGTCAGAGGAGTGGGGGGCGGAGGCTCATGCAGGGAGGGGGTCAGAGGCAGAGGTGGAGGAGGAGCCAGGCAAATGAGGGGGACAGCAGGACACTGGCCCTGTGCTGGCTTTCGTACTAACTCACTGCATGACCTTGGGCAAAAGCTTCCCCTCCCGGGGCCTCAGTCTCCTCATCTGCAGTCTAGGATCAATGACCTCTCCCTAGAGTCCACTGCACCTCCCAGATCCTGGGCTCCGCTGCGGATGGGGCAGGCTGGGTGGGGGACAGCACAGGCAGGAGGGAGGTGTGGGCCAAGGGTGACCCTGCAGGGCCCAGGGCAAAGAGCCCCTGGTGGCATCAGGGCAGGCTGGGCAGGCCTCAGGGAAGGCCAATGGGGTTACGCATGCAGGCCAGGCAGTGAGGCAGGTGCCAAGGTGGGGGCGGAGGATGTGGGGCAGGGACCATCCTGGCCACCTGACCCTCAGACCCACCTGTCCCATCTGCCTCCCTGCCCTCAGGAAGCTCCGTCTCCGGGGGGCCCCCCAGGCTCTCGGTGCTGCCAGCCCCATCGGCCCCCAGGCGCAGCCCCCCAGGGGGGCCCCCCTCCCGCCGGGGCCGCATCAGCCTCTTCACCTTGTCTG
The DNA here is from genome assembly GCF_028885625.2 of Pongo pygmaeus. NCBI lineage: Eukaryota > Metazoa > Chordata > Mammalia > Primates > Hominidae > Pongo > Pongo pygmaeus. Next base: position 10,362,362 of record NC_072382.2, read on the forward strand.
CCAGCCAGCTGCCCTTCCTGGGGGCAAGAGGGCACAAGAGGGGGTCAGGACAGGGAGGAGGGAGGGAGCAAAGGGTGTCCTGGGGATGGCAAAGGCCAGGTTGACCTTCATGGGGCCTGGACCTGAGCTGGGCCTGGGGTCAGAGGCCAGGGCAGGGGCAGAGGTTAGCAGAATGTCCAGCCTGAGGGAGGTGACAGGGCTGCTCACTTGGTCCGGGGCAGGGGCCCAGGCTCCAGCACGCGATATTGGTCCATGATCTTCTCCACGAGCTTCTGCTTCTCGCGGCGCAGGGCATTAAGCTGGTCCCTGGCAGGAGTGAGAAGGGAGAGGTGGGTGTGAGGCCCAGGGAGGCCGAGGCAGTAGCAAGGCACAGGCTGCAGTGAGGATGCACTGGTCCCGTGCCGCAGATCGGACTGACCTGGAAGGTCAGCTCCAACCCTGTCCCTAGGCCCTCGCTGAGGGATCTCCCCAGGAACGCCCAAAGGGGATGCAGGCCCCACCCCGCTCCCAGGCGGCCCACTCACAGGTACTCCCGCTGTTCGCGGTGCAGGTGGTCCCGGCTCTCCAGGCTGCGCTCCAGGAGCTCCCTGTTCTCCCGGCTCAGGGCCTGAACTTCAGCCAGCAGCTGCCGGTTCTCCTCTTCCTGGGCACTTCGCAGCTGTGTCAATAGCTGGCAGGGGGGCAGCATGGCTTGGGGGGTGGGACCCAGCTCAGGACCACCTGGGTCTAGGCTTTCTGTACCCCCACCCACGCCCATAACCCCGCCGGCCCTCCAGCCACACCTCACACTGCGTGGTCAGCCGGCAGGCGCTCAGGTCCAGCTGCTGGTTGGACTCGCGCAGCTGCTGGCTCTGCATCTCCAGCTGTGCCCGCTCCAGCTCCAGCCGCGCCAGCCGGCCCCGTAGCTCCCCGCGTTCACCCTGCAGCTCACCCCGCTCCCGAGACACCTCTGCCAGCAGCATCTGAGCCCTTGGGAGGCAAGGAGAGCTGCTCTCCAAGGGACCTGGGTCCTCAGTCTGAGTGCTGGCCAGAGGAGTTATGCCAGGGAGGGGAGGCCAGGCAGGACCCCACACCCCTAACCCACTTTTGGGATGGGGCCACTGAGAGCTGCTAGGGGCTGTGGCAGGGCCGGCACCTGTCGTGCTCGCTCTGAAGCCTCCGCAGCTCCTCCTCCAGGCCCCGCTGCCGATGCCCATCCTGCATCAGGCGTTCACGCTCTGCCAGCAGGGCCACCTCCTGTGCCTCCACGCTGGCCCGCTGGGCCTGCAGCTGCTCATGCCTGGGACGGACAAGGGGCTAAGAGGGCTGCGTGAACCTATGGCCACCACAAGCAGCCGGCTGGACTATCTGGACCCGGGGCAGGGGGGTCTGTCACCTCCTACGCATAGGTCCCCCAGGGGAAGCCATTGGGCAGAATGCCATGCCAGGTGCCCGCCACTCCCAACAGGTAAACCCCACGGGGAGCCCAGCCCAGAAGTGTGGGGAGCACAGCTACCCCAGAGGGCACAGCAGTGGCTGGGGCATCACAGAGCGGAGGTGGAGGTGCTTCCTGATGGGGAGTCAGACCTGCCGAGGGGAATCTTCTCTGGCAGATAGGGGGTGCCAGGGGAGGAGCTGGGCGTTCGGTGATGCTCACCGGCCCTGCAGCTCCCGGTGGGCCAGCTCCAGTGCCCGCATGTTGGCCTTGAGGTCTCGGTGCCGCACCAGCAGTCCCTCTAGCTCGGCCTCCTGCCGCCGCTGCAGCTGTGCCAGGGCCTCGTGGTCCCGAAGCAGGGCCTGCTGCTGCCCACGGGTCTCCTCCTGGGACTGCCGTGCCGCCCGCACCTCCTCCTCCAGCACCTCCAGCTTCCGGTGCAGCTCCTGGCCCTGAATCTCCAGCACAGACTTCTCGGCCTAGGATGGAGGAGGGAAGCAGGGGCTGCTGGGGAGGAACCCCTGGCTGGAAATTGAGTGAGAGGCGGGGGGCGAAGGGCAGAGGGTAGGGCCCAAGACAAGGAGAGAGCTGTGGAGGAGGCAAAGGCTGGGGGCACAGCAGGCAGTACAAGCCCCAGCCAGAGGCTGATGGTGAGCAGGGGAGAGGCGGCAGAGGCTGGCTGGGCCAGGCTGTCCAGGAGGGGCACAGGGCAGAATGGGACTAATGGCGCCCTGTGGAGGGGAGGGCTGAGATGGTGAGAGGGCAGGGCGACATGGCTGTAGATGTGGGGGCTGGTGGCAGGTAGGAGGAGACAGCAGCAGGGAGGATGGTGCAAAATGGTGGCTGGGGTCAGAGGACAAGGATAAATGAGACTGGGGAAGAAGTGGGGAGCTGGGATAGAAAAAGGCCACAGGACGATCCAAAAGGGGCAGGAGGGGGCAGTACATGGGCAGGGATGGGCACCCGGGCCACCACCCACCTGCAGGCGGCTGCTGTGCTCCTGCGCCCGCTGGCTCTGCAGCAGCAGCTCCTGGGCACGGCCCTGCAGGCTCCCCAGCTGCCCCTCCAGGTGCTGCAGCTGCCCCTGCAAAGCTGCCTTCTCTGCCACCAGCGTCGCATTCTGCCCAGAAGTGGGGGTTAGCGGTAGCCAGGTGGCGGGGGCACCCCCCAGTGCCTACCACAGGCCCACGCTCACACTGCATGGGGCACCCCCACCCCCGGGCCCACTATGGGCCCGCACTCACACTGCACGGGGCACCTCCCCAGGACTCACACTGCACAGGGCACCTCTCCGCCCAGGGCCCACTGTGAGTCCACACCCACACTGCACGGGATACCCCCCAGCCCAGGGTCCACTGTGGACCCACACTCACACTGCAGGGGGCACCTCCCCAGGGCCCACTGTGGGCCCACACTCACACTGCGCTCCACCTCGATAAGCCGCACGTTCTGGGTCTCCACCAGCCGAGGCTCCGCACACTTTTTGGGCCCCAGCCCTGAGGGGCCCTGGCGCAGCTGCAAGGAGAGTCCCTGGGAGGTCATGCGGGGCAGCCACAGTGCCTTGGGGATGCCGCAAGGACCTGCGCTTATGGGCCTGCCCTGCCAGCAGCATTTAGCCCGGTCCACCCCGCCCCAATCCCATGCCTTCCCTTGGATCCCACAAGTCCCTGCTCCTGGTTCCTGAAGCTCCACCGTCTCCACCCTGCCCTTCTCAGCTTCTCTCTATCTGCGGTAGAGCCTTCTGCTCATAACACCTCTCCATCCCACTACTCCTCTAAGCCTCTTTGGTTTTTGGTTTTTGGTTTGTTTTTGTTTTTGTTTTGAGACAGAGTCTCACTCTGTCACCCAGGCTGGAGTGCAGAGGTGTGATCTCCGCTCACTGCAACCTCCGCCTCCTGGGTTCAAGCAATTCTCCTGCCTCAGCCTCCCGAGTAGCTGGGACTACAGATGTGGGCCACCACGCCCGGCTAATTTTTAGGGTTTGTTTTTGTTTTTGTTTTTTTGGATTTTTTTGAGACGGAGTCTCACTCTGTCACCTGGGCTGGAGTGCAGTGGCGCGATCTCGGCTCACTGCAATCCCCTCCTTCCGGGTTCAAGCAATTCCCCCGCCTCGGCCTCCTGAGTAGCTGGGACTACAGGCGCCCACCACCATGCCCAGCTAACAGCTAATTTCTTTTTTTTTTTTTTTTTTGTATTTTTAGTAGAGACGGGGTTTCACGGTGTTTGTCAGGATGCTCTCGATCTCCTGACCTCATGATCCATCTGCCTCGGCCTCCCAAAGTGCTGGGATTACAGGTGTGAGCCACATGCCCAGCCTGATTTTTGTATTTTTAGTAGAAATGGGGTTTCACCATATTGGTCACGCTGGTCTCAAACTCCTGACCTCAGGTGATCCACCCGCCTTGGCCTCCCAAAGTGCTGGGATTACAGGCGTGAGCCACTGTGTGGGGCCTTCTCTAAGCCTGTTTCAACCCCACCTTCTCCACAAAACCTTCCCTGATTGACTCACGTGCACTTGCTGGGTATCTTGCTGGGTGCCACCCTCCCAAGCCCCTGCATGGCCTCCTCACAGCCCGTGGCACCTAGTTATTGTCACCTGTTTTCTTGCCTCTATCCTGACTGGAATGTGAGCTCCCTGAGGATGGCAGCCTGGGATTGGGCCCCACCACCACCCCACCCTCCGTATGGAGCCCGCACACAGCCTGGGCATCAGAAACCATCGCTGGCTTCCTTGATGCCAAGCACTGAGCTCCCTAGACAGTGGGGGACCTCGGGTGAGACAGGCGGAGCAGTCATCCACAGCAGAAGTTCTGTCCATGTGCAGAATGGGGAAAATGAGACCCCGGATAAGTCAACATGGCCACCTGACTTCCAGCACAGTGCTCCCTCCAATAGGCCCCACATGGGGAGTGAGACAAGTAGCTAGCCAAGAATCCAGGGGCAAGACCAGGAGCACAGATGACCCTGGCATCTGCTTATGGGATGGAGGGCAGTGTGGCATGGCCCCCAGCTCCCAGGCTGGCAGGCATCACCTGGAACAGCTCCTCTTCCAGCTGCAGGGCCCTGGTCTTGAGCTCCATCAGCGCCTCCTCCTTGCTGGTCGCCGCCGCCTGCAGCTCAGCTTCCAGCCGCTGCTCCAAGCCCTGGTACCTGCCAGGAGAATCCTTGGCACCCAGCCCCACCCCACCCTCGCCCTACCACACCCCTGCTCCCTCATTCTTCCCCTCAGCCCTGTCCCCACCTCTGGTGCTGGCTTTCCTGTTCTCGCAGAAATTCCCGGCGCTCGAGAGCCGCCTGCTCCAGCTCACGCTGCAGATGCTCCAGCCGGGCCCCCAATTCCTTGCCCCGCACCACAGCTTTCTCCAGCTCCTGAGGGCAGGCAGAGCAGGCTCAGGGCAAGGGGGCAGGAGACAGAGGCCTGAGAGTCGAGAGAGCTGCCTTTCTGCCCTTGACCTGCCATCCTGGCCACGTCTCGTTAAGCCTTTGGGCTCTACTTCCCCATCTATAAAATGGGAGCAAAGCCTGGTGCCCTCGAAATTGGGCATGAAAGAGCTGGGGGTCATAAGCCTGGCAGGGCATGAGGAAGGCCCCTGGGCTAGGAGTCAGTGACACATGTTGGGCAAGTGCCGTCACCTCTCTGAGCCCACGGTTCTTCACGTGCGCAGTGAAAGGTGGACGTGCCCGGTGGGCTGCCACCCCAGCCATGTGACAGCTAGACAGCTAGAGAGGCTCAGCAGAGGCGGGTCTGGTGAGAGACCTTGGCTACAGGGAAAAGGCCACGGAGGGCTGACGGGACAGGAACTCGGGAGTTAACAGTGGGGGCTGGGGGGCTGGGGAGCAGGGGGTGCCAGGATGCTGCCAGCCAGGTGACCTGTGGCCTTTGGCGGTTGGGCTGCACCACTTTGGAAGGAGACGGGAGGCCCATTCTGGCCTGTGGGCCCCAGAGGGAGGGAGACCAAACCATTCTGCCACGTGGGGGGCCTGGCAGGATGAAGCTTCGGAGACAGCCGGCCATGACCAGCTGCCAGCCAAATCCTGCCTTGGAAGCCAAGCCTACAAGCCTTGCTGCTGAAAACTACCTTCCTGGCTTAATAACTGCACCTAGGCCTTGCCCAAGGGGCACTGCACCTCCTGACACCCTTGGCCACCACCTCTCCCTGAAAAACTACAAGTCCCATGAGGCACTGCTGCCTGGCTGGCTGACAGCCACTAGCGCAAGTACTGGGGTAGGAGGCATGGTGACTAGAACCTCCCGCCCAGCCCCTGCCCTGCCCTCCTCCAGGCCCTGGCCACAGCCCTCCTAGGGCTCCCTCCCCCCAGCCTGGGAGGCTTCCCCACCCAGTGGACAACCTGAGAGGCCCCTGGTTCCCCGACCTCCCCCTGGCCAGCCACCTTCTCCTGCTCCAACCAGGAAATCTCACAAAACTCCCCTTTGGCCCCAGCTTCCCCCACCCTCTCAGTCCTTGGAGCCGGCTCTTCCAGCCCACCAGCCCTACCCTCACCTTCACTGCCTACCTGCTGCCATTCCCTCCCATGGAACAGGTCCATTCTAGGTGCCAGGCATTGCCCCAAGTTCCCTACGCTCATTATCTTACAGGATCCTGTGAGGCAGGTACAATTTTTTTTTTTTTTTTTTTTTTTTTTGAGACGGAGTCTTGCTCTGTCACCCAGGCTGGACTGCAGTGGCGCGATCTTGGCTCACTGCAACCTCTGCCTCCTGGGTTCAAGCAATTCTCCTGCCTCAGCCTCCCGAGTAGCTGGGATTACAGGTGCGTGCCACCACACCCGACTAATTTTGTATTTTTAGTAGAGTCGGGCTGGAAAATATACTAAGTATATTTTGTATACTTAGTAGAGCCATGTTGGCCAGGCTGGTCTCGGACTCCTGACCTCCGGTCATCTGCCCACCTCAGCCTCCCAAAGTGCTGGGATTACAGGCGTGAGCCACTGTGCCCGGCCGAGGCAGGTACAATTTTTATTCTAGTTTTACTGGTGAGAAAACTGAGACTCAGAGAGATTAAGTAACTTGCCCCAAGCCACACAGCTGGAAAGTAGGCAGGTCGCCCAGCCAGACAGCATCTCAGCCATACCCCACAGAGTGGACCCCAGAGACGGTCTCTCACCTTCCCTCTCACATTCGCCAGAACCTCCTTACCCTGGGCCTATCTTGCACAATGCCTGACCCCACTTCTACCCAGCAGTGTGCTCCCCACCCCCTATCCTCATAAGGGATCTCTGAGCAAATTACTCTTCCTCCCTGAATTTCAGGGTCCTTGTCTGTACAGAAATGGGACTGGAAACTGCCTGTGCAGGATGACTCAGTTCCTACCTGTGTTGCAGTCTCACAGGTCCCCTAGCACTGGGGCCCATTGGCCCAAACACCCTTCCTGGAGCCTTTTCACACGCAGACCTGACCACTTTGCCCATTGGGGAGCCTTCAGTGACCGCCCAGTCCCCCATGGCAAAAGCCCTAACCCCTTCCTTAGCTTGGAAGGAAGCTGAAGCCATGCCCAAACACTGGAGTGCTAGCTTCCTGGTCACTGCTGTGTGCCCAGAGCCTGGTACAGGGCCTGGCACCAAGAAGATGCCTGTAAACATGTTTAAATGAATAAGTAAAAGTGTGTTGGCCAGGCGCGGTGGCTCACGCCTGTAATCTCAGCACTTTGGGAGGCTGAGGCAGGCAGATCACAAGGTCAAGAGATCGAGACCATCCTGGCCAACATGGTGAAACCCTGTCTCTACTAAAAAGTCAAAAAATTAGCTGGGCATGGTGGCGCTTGCCTGTAGTCCCAGCTACACGAGAGGCTGAGGCAGGAAAATCGCCTGAACCTGGGAGGTGGAGGTTGCAGTGAGCCGAGATCATGCCTCCAGCCTGGCGACAGAGGGAGACTCTGTCTCAAAAAAAAAAAGAAAAGAAAAGAAAAGAAAGAAACTAGCCAGGCCAACATGATGAAACCCCATCTCTACTAAAAATACAAAAATTGGCCGGGCGCGATGGCTCACGCCTGTAATCCCAGCACTTTGGGAGGCCGAGGCGGGTGGATCACAAGGTCAGGAGATCGAGACCATCCTGGCTAACATGGTGAAACCCCGTCTCTACTAAAAATACAAAAAATTAGCCGGGCGCGGTGGCGGATGCCTGTAGTCCCAGCTACTCAGGAGGCTGAGGCAGGAGAATGGCGTGAACCCGGGAGGCGAAGCTTGCAGTGAGCCGAGATAGCGCCACCGCAGTCCGGCCTGAGCGAAAGAGCGAGACTCCGTCTCAAAAAAAAAAAAAAAAAAAATACAAAAATTAGCCAGACGTGGTGGCGTGTGCCTGTACTCCCAGCTACTCAGGAGGCTGAGGTGGGAGAATCTCTTGAACCTGAGAGGCGGAGGTTGCAATGAGCCAAGATCGCCCCACTGCACTCCAGCCTGGGCAACAGAGGGACACTCCGTCTCAAAAAGAAAAAAGTGTCCAGTCCTTCTCTCACCCCCACTCCCATGCCACCCTAGTCAGCTTCCTCTGCCACTTACACCATGGTCACTGCCTCCTGATAGCCCCAAGCTCCCCTGTCCACCAAAGTGACCCTTCTCAAGCCCAGCCCCACACAGTTCTGCCCTGGCTTTCCCTGCCTGGGGAGGGAGGACCAACACATTCAAAGCTGGCCCTCATCTCCCCTTCCTCCTGGGCCCTGAGCATTCTTTTTTTGTTTGTTTGTTTCGTTGGATGGTGTTTGTTGGTTTGTTTTGAGACAGAGTCTCACTCTGTTGCCCAGGCTGGAGTATAGTGGCACAATCTCAGCTCACTGCAACCTCCACCTCCCAGGTTCAAGCAATTCTCCTGCCTCATCCTCCCAAGTAACTGAGATTACAGGTGCCTGCCACCAGGCCTGGCTGATTTTTGTATTTTTAGTGGAGGCAGGGTTTCACCATGTTGGCCAGGCTGGTATAGAACTCCTGACCTCAAGTAATCCACCCACCTCGGCCTCCCAAAGTGCTGGGATTACAGGTGTGAGCCACCACACCCGGCCCCTGAGCGTCTTTAATGCCTTTGTCTTTGCACATGCCATTCCCTCTGGACAAAATGTCCTCCCCACCTAGTGACACTGTGGTCACTCCTCCTAAAGCCTCCTTGCCTCCACTTGGGCATCAGCTCACCCTCCCACGGGCTCTCGTAGCACTTGGCTCTGAATAACCAGTGCTTGAAGACTTACAACATACCCTTGCCAGCATGAACCAGACCTTTACAGCTACTGTCTCCCAAGGTCCTCCTAAGACCGGCCCAGGTGGCCAGGAATAGTACCCCTGTTTTACAGAAGGAGGCCTGGGGTGGAGGTGAGTCGACTGCTGCAGCCAGAGAGCCGAGATGTGCACCAGGCAGTCCCACCCCCTCCCACAGCGCCCCCATCACACAGTGGACATGGCTCCGTGCCCCAGGCCAGGCACACCTTTGGAAGGCAGGGGTGGACTTGGCCTTTCTATCTCCAGCCCCAGCTCGGTGCTGGGCACCCACCGAACAGCTGCTGATGGAATCAGTAACTCCCAACAGCCCGGAACCCTGCTTCCCAAACCCAGTGGTGAGCCCCGACCTGACCTACCGCCTGGAGGGCCTCCTTCTCCTGGCGCTCCTTCTCAGCCTCCTTCAAGTGCTGGCGGCCCTCGCTCTCCAGCGCCTGCATCCGTTCCTCGGTGGCCTCCGACTGGGCCCGCAGCCTGGACCCCTCACGCTCCCACTGCCTCCGCTCCCGGCCCGCTGCTGCCAGCGCCTCCACCAGCGCCTCCCGTTCCTGGGACGCAGCCTTCAGCTCCCGGCCGGCAGCCTCCACTGCCTCCCGCAGCCGGGCTTGCTCCCAGGCCTGGGCCTCTGCCTCCCGGTGGGCCTCGGCCTCTGCCCTTCGCGCTTGGGCCAGCTCCTTGGAGAGGCGGGCAGTCTCCATGTCTTGGGCCTCCAGCTTGCGGGCCTGGGCTTCCAGCTCAGCTCCAAGGGCCTCAGCCTTTCTCCTCAACTGTGCCACCTCCTCCCTGAGGGCCTCCTGCTCTGCGACACCACTGGCCAGGCTCTCCCCTGGGATTGGGCCTTCCCAGGCCTGGACCTCAAGAGCCCCTTCTGACTTCTGCTGTGGTTTTTGCCAGGCTGGGTCCCCGACCGTCCCTTCCAGCCTCTGGTTATGCTCTCTGGCCTCTGTTTGTCCCGTGGCCAGGTCCAGGCCCTGGTTTGGGCCCTCCTGCTCCTCCAGCTGCACAGAGCTGGGCTCCGAAGGCCCTGGCTTGTGCTCAGGGCCCTCCTGTCTCAACCCCCAGGCCTCAGGCACCAATTCACCTTGCCGAGCCTCTCTTCCGTTGGTCTCTCCTGCCAGTAACTGCGGGGCCTGAATTTTGGTCCCTGGACCCTGAGGTGGGGCCACAGAGGCAGGGCTCTGGAGAGAGGATCTATGGCCAGCCTTCTCCGGGGACTCCTGTGTCTCCACAGGAGAGCCTGACTCTTGGGGGGACCAGTCTGAGGCCTGGGGGTCCATGGCAGCTGTCTGAAGGGGACTCTCTGCCTCCTGTGGGTCTGAATCAGGTGCCTGGGGACACTCAGCTGACCCCTCGAGCACTGAGTCTAATGCTGGGGGAGCCAAGTCCAAGGCCTGGGGGCCTCCATCGCTTGCCTTCTGAACCAAGCCCTGAGGGCTGTGGTCGGAGGCCACAGGAGTCTGGGGAGCCTTCTCCAGCACCGGAAGCACAGGGTCCTCTCTCGGTGCCTCCAGCAGGAGGTGCTGAGGGCATAGGAGAGGGACAGTCAGGCCCAGGGAGGGACTAGGGGAAGGGCCGGCCAGGACCCTGGGGGAGGGGACTCACCTGGCCCCCTGGCTGCCCCTGAAGCACCTGAAGCAGCCGCCGAAGCTCCCGGTTCTCCCTCTCAAGTGTCCGAAGCCGCCCAGCCTCTGCCTCCCTCACCTCATCTTGCAGCGAGGGGGCCGCTCCTGCCAGGGGTGCTGAGGATGAGAGATGAGGTCAGGACCCCTCCCTTACTGCCTGGCTCCTCACATACACACCCCAGAGGCTTGGGGGAAGGGAGGAAGTCAGAGGCTCTCCCCAATACACCTGCTGGAAAGCATAGGCAGCCCCCACCCCAGCCCCTCCACTGGGGTCCCTCACCCTCCCCAGGGGATCCTGGAGGTGGCTCCAAGCTCCGCTGAAGCTCCAGCTCCAGCTCCACATTCTCCTCAGCCAGCTGGTCCACCTGATGCCGCAGAGAGTCCAGCTCCTGGGGGTGAGGGCAGGGTCAGACAAGCCCTCCACACCGTGGCCAGGCCAAGTGTGTAGGTCGGAAGGTCACTAGAGGTCACCAAGAGCAGAGGTTGCAGGAATCACTAGGGACCCCTAGGGAATCGATGGGGTCATGGGGTGACGGGGCAACCCAACTGGGATCACTCTGGCGACCTTACCGCATGGGCCTCGCCCAGCCGGGTCCGCAGCAGCAGGTTCTCGCGCTGGGTCTCGTGCAGCCGGGCGCAGCGCTCTCGGGCAGCCTCCAGCTGCTCTTCCAGCAGCGCCTTGGAGGCCTCCAGCACCCCTGAGAGCACCCGCTCCTCCTGGTGGGAGAGCAGGGAGAACCGGTAGCCAAGCAGCCCCCATGCACTCCAGGGCCTGAGGGTCCCAAACTCCTTCCCCTCAGCCTGTCACAGACCCTGCCTCCCTCCCCCACCCTGCACCCCATCAGTCTCTAGGCCCCGCCACTCTCTTCCATCTTCTTCCCACCAAGATCTCTTCAGGTACTTTCTCCCTCGCCCCTGGCCCCGCCCTTTGTGCAGGCCCCGCCCTTCTGTCCATGCCCCGCCCCTCCTCCCCAGGAACCGCCTTCCTTCCGAGGCTGCATCACTTACACAGCCCCCACCTCTCCCCTCCACCTGCCCCATCCTCTGGAGGCCCTTTCCCAGACACCACCTCCCTGAATTTGTCCTCACCCATATCTCCACCCGTGACTGTCCCCTCCAGAGAACCTGCCTCTCTCCCCTCGGGACCCAATCTCGCCCCTCCTCCTGGCCCGCCCCCTCGCGCACGCCCCGCCCCACGGCCCCGTCTCCGCCTCACCTCCAGCTGGTTCTTGCAGGCCTCAGCCGCCTGCAGTCGCTCGCGGCAGCGCCTCAGCTCCTCCTGCAGGCGGGGCAGGCGGCTGGCCCGCTCCCGCAGCGCCTCTGCCTCCTCGCGGTACAGCTCGGCCCGCTTGGCCTGTCCCGACAGCGCCTGGGCCTGGGCCAGACGGTGTGGAGCTGAGAACAGCCAGCCGCGGGCCAGAGGGATTAGGGACGGGAAGGAGCCGGGTTGGGAGGGAGGCAATGGGACCGGGTGCGGGGAGGTTAAGGAATGCCGCGGTGGCGGGGAGCATGTGAGCGCACCTCCTGGCGGAGCCTTCTTATTTCGGCCTCCAAACCCTGCACCTCGGCCTGGGAGTCTAGCTGCAGCTCGGCCTTCTCCTCCCTGGAGGGAAGGGGAGGCTGGGGAGGGTCTGGGGGCCCACAACCCCCAGCCCTTCCCAGGCCTGACCCCTCCTGTAGCCACCAGGGCTAGGGTCCCATCCAGGCTTAATCTGCCCCTCTCCACTCAGTCCCCTTCCCAGGCTGCGCACACTCACAGCTCCTGCCGCAGACGCCGCAGCTGAGCCTTGGCGTTGGCCAGCTGCAGGGCCAGATGGTGCGAGGGGCCCTCAGCGGGAGCCCTAGAGGGAGCCTCAGGCCTCAAGCAGAGGGGTTCTCGCTCCAGCAGCAGTTCAGCCAGCCGCTGTAGGTCAGGGGTCAAGGGTCAGGACTAATTTATCCAACGCCTCTGCACATCGACCCCCAACCACAACGCCAGACATGGGATTGTGGTCTGGGGTCTTGGGCTATCTGGTTGTGACATCCCCGATGGCCCAAGACCTCAGACCACAACCCCATGCCTGGGCCCCAAACTTCCACCTCCCTTGCACAACCGGCTCCCTGATGGTCCTCCAGTTCCCCAAGCTGAGTCCACGATGCTCCTGCTGCCCCTACCTGGACCCCCAGGTCACGCTCCCGTGCCAGCTTCGACAGTGTCCCCATCAGGCTCCGGGACAGCATCTCCAGCTCGGCAGGTGCCAGCTCCCCAGGCTCTGGCCCAGACAGTGCCAGCACCACGCCGGTCCCCGGCTGGGTCACCTGGGGCGCAGGGAGAGCAGTTCAGTGGAAGCTGCGGTGTGGCAAGGGCGTCCCAGGTGCCATACCAGTCTGGGCTGCCGACCCGTCTCAGTACCTCCTGGATGGCAGCGGCCAGCTCGCTCTGGACCTCGAGACTGAGGCCCTGGATGTGGCGGATGAAGAGTTCCCGGTGCTCACACTGAGGGGAGACAGGAAGGAGAGCTGGTGCAGGATCTCCCTCCTCTGCCGCCAAAGCTCGACCCTAACCTTTCCTTCCCACCGCCGGCTCACCTGTACTGACGCTCCCAACAGTAGCCGAAGAACGCCTTCCAGCTGCTCCACCGCTTCTTCTGCAAGGCACATGCCACAAGGGGTTAACTGGGGCGGGGAAGGTAGAGTAGTACGGGGGCAGAGGCAGGAGGGGGTGGGTGGGGAGAGCACCTGAGAGAGGGTCGAATCCCAATGTCTGGAGGTCTGGGGGTGGCGATAGGATCAGCAGCTGCAGCTCCTCCTGGAGGCAGAGGGGCAGACTATATGAGGGGCCTTCCCGAAGTGGCTCCCCTTCCCCTCCCGTCTCCGCCTTTCTCTCGAGACCCCTTACCTGGTAGAAGTCCCTCAGTCGGCCCCACAGGTGGTTCAGGTTCCACACTCGCCAGGCAGCAGGTCCGTCAAGGCCTCTGAGCATCCGAGGTCCCCCTCGGGAGCTGGGGGCACTATGGGCCGGAGGTGGGCTCGAGGACCCGCCTCCGGTCAACAGGCCTCGCCCACCGTCCCTCAGGCCCCGCCCACCCGCTTCCCCTCCCCTCAGATCCTTCCCCGCCACCGCCCCGGCCCGATGCCCCTTACATGATGCCCAGCACCCGGAGGAGCAGGGCCCCATCGCTGAGGCGCAGGAACCTCTTCTCCAACCAAAGGGGCGGCTCTTCCTCCTCTTCCTCTTCTTCCCCCTCCGACTCCTCCGCCTCCCCGACCAGCCCGGCCAGTCCCAGCGCCTGTGAGGAGCCAGAGGGGTCAGCCGACCAGCAGAGTGAACCCTGAGCCCCTCCGACCTGCCCCAGTGAGCCCAAGCACCCCTTCTCACCCGTCCTCTGAGTGCCTCTGTTCCCTCTTCCCTCACCACAGCCCCCCACACCATATCTCCATCCCCCACATTTGAACCCAGCCCTCCCCCCCGGCCTGGCTCTGCCTCACCCTCCCCCGGCCAGCGCCAACACCAGCACCAGCCCCTGGCTGGGGCTCACTTCCCCTCCCCAACCCGCTGCCACCTGCCCCCTCACCCAGGTAGCCAGACTCCCACTCAGGAAGTCTCTGAGCCTGGGCCCCTTGCCCCTCTCCATGCCAGGGTCAGGGTGCCGGTCTCGCTGTGGCAGCTGCACCTGCCCTGAGAGGAAGAGGAAGTCCCCGAGTGGGGGATCCCGGGGCCAGCCACAGACACCCTGTGCAGCTTCCTCCTTCCGGGTGCAGGCGGGCCTGGGCAGTCTGAGTCCTACCTCAGCCCCCACCTCACCTCCCTGCATCCTCCCAGCATCTCTGCAGGGCTAGCCCAGAGGTTGGCGGTGGAAGGCCCAGAGCTCCCCTGGCTCCATGGGCAATGACCAGACAGCCCTTCACCTCTCTGGGCCTTGTTTTCTCAAACTGAAACTGGAGAGGATGACTCCAGCCTGCGACCTTCAAGGGCCTCAAAAGGGCTCTGGGCCTTGCTTGGTGAGTCTGGGCACCCGCACACCCATCTTCCCAAATGCCAGGCTTCACTCACTACAGCATCCTTTCTTTTCCCTTCAGTGTTTCTCAAAGTTACCCAAACCACATCCCCTGGGAAGCCTGGTTCAGATGCTCCTCCAAGAAGCCTCCCCTGAACCCCAGACAGAAGGGAGCATCACTCCTGTCACCTCACCCCACCCCATCCTCTATACACTCGAGACTGTTGTAGCTGTACTAGGTGCTATGAAGGGGAGGGGATTTGACCTTGGCAGGATGATCAGGGAAGGCATCCTGGAGTAGGCATGAGATCAGGGATGGCTGGGTTAACAGGGCAAAGTGGAAAGGAAGGGAGGGTATTCCAGGCAAGAGGAACAGAATGTGCAACTGCTCTGAGGCAGCTGGAAGCATGGTCAGCATAAAGATTGGAAATTATGCATGTTTTATCTACTCCAAGATGCTTAATGTTCACATTTCACTTTTTTTGTTTTGTTTTGTTTTTAAGAGACAGAGTCTCAATCTGTGACCTAGGCTGGAGTGCAGCTGCAAGATCACAACTCACTGCAACTTCAACCTCCTGGGCTTAAGCAATCCTCCTACTTCAGCCTCCTGAGTAACTGGGACTATGGGTGTGTGCCACCACACCTGGCTAATTCTTTTGCTTGTTTTTTGTAGAAACAGAGTCTCACTGTGTTGCCCGGGCTGGTCTCGAACTCCTGGGCTCAAGTGATCCTCCTGCCTTGGCCTCCTGAAGTGCTGAGATGACAGTGTGAGCTGCCTCACGCAGCCCCCATTCTACACCTCTGAAGTGAGTTTACATGGTACAGTTGTTGTCTGGCTAGCTGCAGTCCCAACATCACTGTCAGGACCCACACCTAAAAAGCACCAGCATCAAATCCTTCAGAAGAGTGTCAGCAGCTTGGAAGAAATCCTAGAGGCAAGCAGAACCCTTTTTAGCCCTGGGACTCAAATGGTGGGAAACCCCAGGGGAAGGGAACCAGGCTTGTCAGTGACACTCCCTTTTTTTTTTTTTTTTTTTTGGTGAGACGGAGTCTCGCTCTGTCTGTCACCCAGGCTGGAGTGTAGTGGTGCAATTTCGGGTCACTGCAACCTCCGTCTCCCGGGTTCAAGCGATTCTCCTGCCTCAGCCACCTGAGTAGCTGGGATTATAGGCACCTGCCACCACGCCCAGATACTTTTTTGTATTTTTAGTAGAGACGGGGTTTCACCATGTTGGCCAGGCTGGTCTCAAACTCCTGACCTCAGGCAATCCGCCCGCCTTGGCCTCCGAAAGTGCTGGGATTACAGGTGTGAGCTACCGCCCCCACCCTGTCAGTGACACTCCCAGAGCAGAGTGAAAAGTCGGCTCCATTTCCTCTGCACAATTGCAAAGCTGGCTTAAGAGCTCCTGGCTGTTTTATGGCTGTTTTATGGAATGTTTGCAGCAGTACTGCTCTCCGTAGAACTCTCAAGGACTCAGAGAAGGAGGTGGCAGAGAGACACAGACATCACGACTCTCAGACCAAAAATGATTCACACGAGTCGGACTCCAAATGTGAAGGAGTTTTCTGAACATGGTAACCAATTTATTTTGCTTCTATTATCCTTTTTGTGTGTGCATGAGAAATATATATGATGAGAATCTACATTTAAGTGAAACAGAGCTCTTTCGGGAAATATAAAAGAAAAAGTCTAGTGATGAAAGAACCTTGGGACATCGTTAACTGGCAGCATTCTCTTTTCTTAGTGACATTTTTATAATCGATGACATCTTAGTTTTTTTTGTTTTTTGTTTTGAGACAGGATCTCTGTCACCCAGGCTGGAGTGCAGTGATGCAATCACAACTCACTGTAGCCTCAACCTCCCTGGCTCAAGGGATCCTCCCATCTCAGCCTCCTCAGTATCTGGGACCACAGACATCCACCATCCACCCGACTAATTTTTGTATTTTTTGTAAAGATGGGGTTTCACCATGTTGCCCAGGCTGGTCTTGAACTCCTGGTCTCAAGCAATCCGCTTGCCTTGACCTCCCAAAGTGCTGGGATTACAGGCGTGCACCACTATGTCTGGCCAACATCTTAGATTTGATGAAATATGGCGTAATAATGACATCATAGCAAACACGGGCTTCCCTTGAGCTAGGCATGGTTATAAGTGCTTTACACTTACTAACGTGTTGGCTCTGGACTAGTCTGTGAAATAAGGACTATGGATTATCTCCATTTTATAGAGGAGGGAACAGAGAGGTTAAGTAATTTGCCTAAGGTCACACAGCTTTTAAGTGGCAGAGCCAACTAAAAGAAGGCAGTGGGGCAAGAGCGCAAGGAGCAAGGGGCACCTATAGTCAAGGTGAGCTGGGCTTGACCACGCCACAGGAAACCACGCAGGATTGGTAGCAGAGGAGCACAGCCAGCTGTTCAGCCCTTTTGAAATGCCTCTGGAAATGGGAGTGATCCTCTCGTTGTTGCCAGAATTCCAGGCGTTGATGCCCAGCACAAGCCTTCATTAAATGTCCCAGGGGTGATTATTATTATTATTATTATTATTATTATTATTATTATTGAGACGGAGTCTCGCCCTATCACCCAGGCTGGAGTATGGTGGAGCAATCTCAGCTTACTACAACCTCTATCTCCTGGGTTCAAGCGATTCTTCTGCCTCAGCTCCCTACAGAGCTGGGATTGCAGGCATGCGCCACCATGCCTGACTAATTTTTCTATTTTTTTTAGTAGAGATGGGGTTTCACCATGTTGGCCAGGCTGGTCTCAAACTCCCAACCTTAGGTGATCTGCCCACCTCAGCCTCCCAAAGTGCTGGGATTACAGGTGTGAGCCACCACACCCAACCTGATTATTATCTTTAGTATTAATAATATCAAGGATCAAGGCCGGGCATGGTGGCTCACGCCCATCATCCCAGCACTTTGGGAGGCTGAGGCGGGCGGATCACCTGAGGTCCGGAGTTCGAGACCAGCCTGACCAACATGGAGAAACCCAATCTCTACTAATAATACAAAATTAGCCAGGCATGGTGGCTCATGCCTGTCATCCCAGCTACTCGGGAGGCTGAGGCAGGAGAATCGCTTGAACCCAGGAGGCAGAGGTTGCGGTGAGCCAAAATCGCACCACTGCAATCCAGCCTGGGCAACAAGAGCGAAACTCCATCTCAAAAAAAAAAAAAGAGAGAGAAAGAGATCATGTCTTTCGTGGGACATGGATGGAGCTGGAGGCCATTATTCTTAGCAAACTAATGCAGGAACAGGAAACCAAACACCGCATGTTGTCCCTCATAAGTGGGAATTAAATGATGAGAACACACGGACACAAAGAGGGGAACAACAGACACTGGGGCCTACTTGAGGGTGGAGGGTGGGGAGGCGGGAAAGGAGCAGGAAAAATAACTATTGGATACTGGGCTTAATACCTGGGTGACAAAATAATCTGTACAACAAACCCCCGTGGCATGAGTTTACCATATAACAAAGCTGCATGTGTACCCCTGAAACTAAAATATAAGTTTTTTTAAAATTCTATACCTGGCCAGGCACAGTGGGAGGCCGAGGTGGGTGGATTACCTGAGGTCAGGAGTTTGAGACCAGCCTGGCCAATATGGTGAAACCCCGTCTCTACTAAAAATACAAAAATTAGCCAGGCGTGGTGGTGATGGATGCCTGTAGTCGCTGGGGAGGCTGAGGCATGAGAATTGCTTGAACCCAGAGGCGGAGACTGCAGTGAGCCGAGATCGGGCCACTACAATCCAGCCTGGGGGACAAGAGCGAAACACCGTCTTAAAAATAAACAAATAAATATATATATATATACATACTGAATTAAAAATACTAACCCTTCCTGAATTTTATTACTTTTTTTATTTTACTTTTTCCTGGGGGTGGGGGGAGATGGAGTCTCACTCACTCTCTTGCCCAGGCTGGAGTACAGTGGCGTGATCTTGGCTCACTGCAGTCTCCACCTCTGGGTTCAACCAATTCTCATGCCTCAGCTTCCCCAGGGACTACAGGCACCCATCACCACCACGCCCGGCTAATTTTTGTATTTTTTGTAGAGATGAGGTTTTCACCATATTGCCCAGGCTGGTCTGAAACTCCTGACCTCAAGTGACTCAACCTCCCAATGTTCTGAGATTACAGGCATGAGCCACACCTGACCTAACCCTTCCTGAATTTTAATAAAGTATTTTATAATATTAAAATAATAATAATAATATCAAGCATCCATCCACTCTGCAAAACTTGTTCCTATTTGCATACCCACCCCCGCGCGGGCATCCCTCAGGAGCACCTGTCCTGTGCGCGCCCAGCAGCTCCCACGGGGTTAGCCAAGTGTGGTGACAGGGGCTCACCTCCTGGTGGCTGAGGGCCTCTGTCTTGCTCAATATCTGAGTCACGCCCTTCCTCAGGCCTCAGGGGCAGGGCTGTGTCTCTATTGCTCTCACATCCGTCACTCCAGACAAGCCTGGCTGCACCTCCATTTGGTTATCTGACTCACCTCAGCTGAGTCAGGCAGAGGGCGTCTGTGGGGAGGAGGGGAGGCTGGAGAGGGGCTTCACTCATCAGCTGATGCTGAGATCCGGGGGTTTCAAGGCCCAATTAGGTGTTCAGGGGTGTTCTTTAAAGGGTGGAAATGGTCCCTTTACTTTGGACTTTTCCCTTAAAATTTTTTTTCAGATACAGCACATGATCAAAAGTGTCAAGAATGAGGCCAGGTGTGGTGGCTCATGCCTGTAATCCAAGCATCTT
The DNA here is from genome assembly GCF_028885625.2 of Pongo pygmaeus. Lineage (NCBI taxonomy): Eukaryota > Metazoa > Chordata > Mammalia > Primates > Hominidae > Pongo > Pongo pygmaeus. The sequence goes on from NC_072382.2 coordinate 10,381,351, forward strand.
GGGAGGCTGAGGCAGGAGGATCGCTTGAGCCCAGTAGTTGGAGACCAGCCTGGACAATATAGCAAGACCCCATCTGTACAAAAAAACTAAAAAATTAACTGGGCATGGTGGTGCGTGCCTGTGGTCCCAGCTACTCAGGAGGCTGAGGTGAGAGGATCCCTTGAGCCAGGAAAGTCAAGGCTGCAGTGAGTTGTGATCACACCACTGCACTCCAGCTTGGGCGATACAGCGAGATCCTGTCTCAAGAAAAAAACAATGTCGGCTGGGCGTGGTGGCTCACGCCTGTAATCCCAGCACTTTGAGAGGCCAAGGCAGGCAGATCACTTGAGGTCAGGAGTTCGAGACCAGCCTGACCAACATGGAGAAACCCTGTCTCTACTAAAAATACAAAAATTAGCCAGGCGTGGTGGCGCATGCCTGTAATCTCAGCTACTCGGGAGCTTGAGGCAGGAGAATCGCTTGAACCCAGGAGGCAGAGCTTGCAGTGAGCCGAGATGGCGCCATTGCACTCCAGCCTGGGCAATAAGAGTGAAACTCCGTCTCAAAAAAAAAAAGAAAAAGAAAAAGAAAAAGAAAAACCAATGTCAAGAGTACATAGAGGGCAGGCACCGTGGCTCACGCCTGTAATCCCAACACTTTGGGAAACTGAGGCGGGCAGATCACCTAAGGTCAGGAGTTCGAGACCAGCCTGGCCAACATGGAGAAACCCCGTTTCTACTAAAAAATACAAAAATTAGCCAAGTGTGATGGCAGGTGCCTGTAATCCCAGGCAGGGAGCTGAGGCATGAGAATCGCTTGAACCTGGGAGGTGGAGGTTGCAGTGAGCCGAGACTGCTCCCCTGCACTCCAGCCTGGAGGATAAAGCGAGACTGTCTCCAAAAAAAAAAAAAATACATGAGAGTATAGAGAAAAAAATAAATTGTCTCCCATCCCTTCACCGGGTCCGCATCCCCTGTTTCCAAAGGCAATTTCTTGTGTCCTTCCTGAGGATACAAATGGCTGCGTGTCTGAGCCTGTAACAAGTGGCTGCAAACACATACACAGCCACACATCTTCCTTGCTTCACAATGTATTTTGCAGTCCATTTCATTTCTGTTCAGAACCTTGACCTTTTTAACAGCTGTGTAGTATTTTACCACGTGGCTATCCCATCATCATTTAAATAGCCTTCTGCTGACAGATATTTTAAATGTTTGCATATTTTGCTATGACTACAGTTCCATAATGACTGGCTTTCTCAGACATCTCTTCCTTGCAGCTTTTAAGGGGGCTCAGTGTCAGCTGGGCGCGGTGGCTCACACCTGTAATCCCAGCACTTTGGGAGGCTGAAGCAGGTAGATCATTTGAGGTCAGGAGTTTGAGACCAGCCTGGCCAACACGGTGAAACCCCGTCTCTACTGAAAATACAAAAATTAGCCGGGCATGGTGGTACATGCCTATAATCCCAGCTATTGGGGAGGCCGAAGCAGGTGGATCATTTGAGGTCAGGAGTTTGAGACCAGCCTGGCCAACATGGTGAAACTCCATCTCTACTGAAAATACAAAAATTAGCCAGGCGTGGTGGTACATGCCTATAATCCCAGCTACTCGGGAGGCTGAGGCAGGAGAATTGCTTGAACCCGGGAGGCGGAAGTTGCAGTGAGCCAAGATCGTGCCACTGCACTCTAGCCTAGGCGACACAGCAAGACTCCATCTCAAAAAAAAAAAAAAGTTGGGGGGGCTCATTGTCCACTGCTGCCCAGCATGGGGACCCCGGAGGTGGGCAAGAAGCTGAGAAAGACAGACAGACAGAGGGACAGCACAGTCAATCTCTGTCTCCTCCCTGGGGAATCGGCTTCTCCATCCACGCAGGTGGAGCTGGGAAGGACTCCATCTCCCAGTCCTCTTATAGGCTCTAATTTTGGGGGGGTTTTTGTTTTGTTTTATTTTGGTTTTTGAGACAGAGTTTTGCTCTTGTCACCGAGGTTGGAGTGCAATGGTGCAATCTCGGCTCACTGCAACCTCCGCCTCCCAGGTTCAAGTAATTCTCGTGTCTCAGCCTCCGGAGTAGCTGGGATTACAGGCGTGCGCCACTACCCCTGGATAATTTTTGTATTTTTAGTAGAGACGGGGGTTTCACCACGTTGGCCAGGCTTGTCTGGAACTCCTGACCTCTCAGGTGATCCACCCGCTTCAGCCTCCCAAAGTGCTGGGATTACAGGCGTGAGCCACAGCTCCCGGCCTGGGTTCGAATTTTTTAGCTAGCTCTGGTTCAGTCTCAAAGGCCAGAAGCAGGAGGGCTCTGGGGTTTGGGTGGAAGGGGAAGCCAGGGAGGCCAGGGCAGGTGGGGGCCCAGATCCAGCAAGAGCCCTGAGCCAACCAGAGCCAGGTCAGAGTGAGGCTTTCTCCCTGCTGCAGGCAGCCCCGGAGCTCCGCCTGGCACCCCAGCGGCCTGGATGGGGCCCAGCTCTCTAAGCAGATGATTCAGGGCCCCAGGCTCAAAAAACAAAAAACAGCCTCCAAAGCCTTCTGGGCAGCTGACCCTCTGTTGCTAGATCTTCAGGGTCCCCCTCCTTCCCACCCAAGTGTCTGAGAAGGGGTCGTCTCCCCACCCACCACTTGAGGGTGAAATAGTGGAGGTGGCGTTAGCAGTAATGCCCAGGGGAATGGTCCCAAAGAGCTACCCAGGTGGCAGGAGGCAGTGGGAAGCCAGAGCCAGGAAGGGTGGGGCCCAGGGCCATCTGCCCAGTGCCCGTCCAGGTGCCCCATGACTCAGAGTGCAGCCTGCGGGGCCTGGGGTCCCACAACTGTAGAGTGAGGCCCAGCCCAGCCCCCACTACCTGACACCAGGCCGGCTCTCCCTTCCTGTTCTCCCCGGGCACTCCCATGCTCCCAGGGGGCACTTGCTGTGCCTCACCCTCTGCCTCCAAGCCATGCTGGAGTGCAGGCACGAATCCTCCTCCAGGGGGCATCCACCCAGCACTGAAGCAGTCATTCAGAAACTGCCTGGCTCACAGCCATGCCTGGCTTAAAGCTCTCCAGTGGTTTCTCCCTGTGCTTTGACTCAGCAGCTCACCATGACCTTCAAGGCCGTGGAGAGGCGCCCCCTCACCACCCTGACCTCATCCTTCCTCCTCTCCTCCACTCCGGCCACGCTGGTTTATTAATCGCTCTTCCCAACTCGGCACCTTTGCATCGCCAACCATTCAACTTGGAGCTCATGTCTGAGTCACACACTCGCCAACTCCCTACACACACACACATTCACACATGCACATTCACACATGCTTACACACACATTCACGCATGCTCACACGCACATTCACACATGCTCACACACGCACATTCACACATGCTCACACATTCACACATGCTCACACACGCACATTCACACATGCTCACGCACATTCACACATGCTCACACACGCACATTCACACATGCTCACGCACATTCACACATGCTCACTCACGCACATTCACATATGCTCACACATGCACATTCACACATGCTCACACACATTCACACTCACACGCGCACACACACACACACCCTTTCCCCTTATCCCATACTGGTCTCTCAACTGCCCCTCTCTCCGAAAAGTCCTTTCATGACTTGGCATGGTAGCTCACACCTGTCATCCCAGCACTTTGTGAGGCTGAAGCAAGAGGATTGCTTCAGCCCAGGGGTTCAAGACCAACTTGGGCAACAATGGTGAGACCTCATCTCTACAAAAAAATCCAAAAATTAGCCTCACATGACGGAGCACACCTGTCATCCCAGCAACAAGGAAGGCTGAGGCAGAAGGATCACTTGAGCCCAGGAGTTCAAGGCTACAGTGAGCTGTGATCACACCACTGCACTCCAGCCTGGGTGACAAAGTGAGACCCTGTCTCAAAAAACAAAAGAAAAGAAAAGTCCTTTCTCTTGTAAAGCAGCCCCCCTCCTCCTCCCACAGCAGGGTCCCACTCCGTGGCCACCCCGCACCTTCGCGTGCTTGCTTTGCCTGCTCCCTTCTCAAGTGGAAGCCATCATGGGCTCACCCATGACTGCAGTGCAGAGAGCGCAGTGCTGAGCCCACGGGGTCCATGAGAGCACCGACGTCCACTGCCCACTGATCTGTGCTGGGCTCCATTCTAAGCACTTCCCACATCTCAATCACTTAATCCCCTCCTCAGCTGTAAAATACAGGAGCAGGCCGGGCGCAATGGCTCACGCCTGTAATCCCAGCACTTTGGGAGGCCGAGGTGGGCGGATCACAAGGTCAGGAGATCAAGACCATGGTGAAATCCCGTCTCTACTAAAAATACAAAAAAAAACAAAATTATTCGGGCACGGTGGCGGGCACCTGTAGTCCCAGCTACTCGGGAGGCTGAGGCAGGAGACAGCATGTACCCAGGAGACGGAGCTTGCAGTGAGCCGAGATTGCGCCACTGCACTCCAGCCTGGGCGACAGAGAGACTCCATCTAAAAAAAAAAAAAATACAGGATCTATTGGTTATCCCCACTTTACAATGAAAAAAATTGATGCCCAGAGAGGTTAAGTCACTTGCTTAAGGCCACACAGCCAGGAAGTGGTGGAGCCAAGATACTGAAGGCAGTTTTTTTTTTTTTTTATGTTTTTGAACAAATGAACTCTTATTTCAGAAGCCAGGAAAGTGCAGCTCAGAAGGGAATGGGGGCAAGTAGGGCAGCTGAGGCTGAAATCTCAGTCCTCCTCTGGTGCTAAGAGCTCGCGGTCTCGCAGCCCCACTCTACCCACAACCCCACCCCACCCTCCACCCCTTGCTCTCCGCCACCTCCTCCACTCCATTCCTTTGTGTTTTGTTTTGGTTTTTTTGTGTGTTTTTGGAGGCAGAGTCTTGCTCTTACCCAGGCTGGAGTGCAGTGGCTCGATCTCAGCTCAGTGCAACCTCTGCCTCCTGGGTTCAAGCGATTCTCCTGCCTCAGCCTCCCACATAGCTGGGATTACAGGCATGCACCACCACAACCGGCTAATTTTGTATTTTTAGTAGAGACAGGGTTTCTCCATGTTGGTCAGGCTGGTCTCGAACTCCCGACCTCAGGTGATCCACCTGCCTTGGCCTCCCAAAGTGCTGGGATTACAGGCGCGAGCCACTGCACCCAGCTCCACTCCACTCCTTATTGCTGTCAGGTGGGACAGCAAGGCTGGAGCCCAGCATCCAATTAGGAAACAAGGTGGAAACCCAGGGCCAAGCCCCGTGGCTGCCAGTTGCCCTCGTAATTAAAGACACACACATTAAAGACAGCTCCGAGGTGCCATTAAACATCCATTAAACTGGCAAAAAATAAATCCAAAAGGTAAAACTCAACTCTAGTTGGCAACTGCAGCAGAGAACATAGCACAGGTCACAGGTGGCTCAGAGGCAACAGCCCTCACACCTGGCTCCCTGTCCCTGCCCTGAATTGTTCCATGTGGGAAGTGAAGATAGATTTGCCAAATTGGCATACAATTCACATGTCATAAAATTCACTCTCTAAAAGCGTACAAGTCAGCACGGTCTCAGAATTTCCTGAGACCAATAAAACCACCGGAGCCCTTTAACCCAGCACTCTGGCGTTTGGGAATAAGCCCTGTAGAAGGAGCCCAAGAGGAAACAAAAATAGAAGTGTGTCCGAAGCTGGAAGCTGCCCCAGCCAAACACTGGAAACACCCAGCTCTCCACCAAGATAACCCACATGAGCCACAGCTTGCAGGCAATATCCCATCTCCATCCTCACCACTGCTCAGCCCAGACCTCCCTCATCTTCCTGGCCTGCAGACCTTAGCAGTGGCTGTTTCCACCCCTGGAACACCCTTCCCACCTGGTGCCTGCAGGGCCCATGCACGGCATATTCACTGCTGTATCCCCAGAGCCTAGCACAGTGCCTGGTGCAGAGATGATTTTCAGCAAAGAGCCACTGAAGGGAAGATACCTACGTGACTGTGAGGAGACACAGGCGAGCAAGTGGAACTTCTGAACACCTGATCGGGCCACTCATAATGACATGAGAATTGCCATGCTCAGAGGAGAGAAGCAGCTTCTTTTGGTGAGAAGTCACTGAGATTAAAGATCTGTCTTAGGGTCGGGCATAGTGTCTCATGCCTGTAATCCCAGCACTTTGGGAGGCCAAGGCAGGAGGATCACTTGAGGTCAGGAGTTCAAGTCAGCCTGGCCAACATGGCAAAACCCTATCTCTACTAAAAATACAAAAAATTTGGCCCAGCGTGGTGGCTCACGCCTGTAATCCCAGCACTTTGGGAGGCCGAGGTGGGCGGATCACCAGGTCAGGAGATCGAGACCATCCTGGCTAACACGGTGAAACCCCATCTCTACTAAAAATACAAAAAATTAGCCGGGTGTGGTGGCGGGTGCCTGTAGTCCTGGCTACTCGGGAGGCTGAAGCAGGAGAATGGCGTGAACCCAGGAGGCAGAGCTCGCAGTGAGTGGAGATCGCGCCACTGCACTCCAGCCTGGGCGACAGAGTGAGACTCCGTCTCAAAAAAAAAAAAAAATTAGCTAGACGTGGTGGCGGGCGCCTGTAATCCCAGCTACTTGAGAGACTGAGGCAGGAGAATCACTTGAACCCGGGAGGAGGAGGTTGCAGTGAGCTGAGATTGTGCCACTGCACTCCAGCCTGGGCAACAGACTGAGACTTCGTCTCAAAAAAAAAAAAGACAAAACAAAGATCTGTCTTAGGGCCAGGACTAGTATCTCATGCCTGTAATCCCAGCACTTTGGGAAGCCAAGGCAGGAGGATCACTTGAGCAGAGGAGTTTGAGACCAGACCGGGCAACACAGAGAGACTTTGTCTCTACCAAAAAAATCAAAAATTATCTGAGCATGGCGGTTCATGCCTGTAGTCCCAGTTACTAGGGAGACCGAGGCAGGAAGATCACTTGAACCCAGGAGGTAGAGGCTGGTGGTGAGCCATGATCGTGCCACTGCACTCCAGCCTGGGTGACAGAGTGAGACCCTCTCTCAAAAAAAAAAAAAAAAAAGGCCAGGCGCAGTGGCTCACACCTGTAATCCCAGCACTTTGGGAGGCCGAGGCGGGCGGATCATGAGGTCAGGAGATCGAGACCATCCTGGCTAACACGGTGAAACCCCGTCTCTACTAAAAATACAAAAAATTAGCCAGGCATGGTGGCAGGCGCCTGTAGTCCCAGCTACTCGGGAGGCTGAGGCAGGAGAATGGCAGGAACCCGGGAGGCGGAGCTTGCATTGAGCCAAGATCATGCCAGAGCAAGACTTTGTCTCAAAAAAAAAAAAAAAAGATCCGCCTTTGCCTTAGTGGTGATGGTTGCGCAACTCAGTGAATATATTAAAAACCACCAACTTGTATACTTTTTTTAAAATAATAGAGACAAGGTCTCATTATATTGCCCAGGCTGGTCTCAAACTCCTGGACTCAAGTAAGCATCACCCTTGCCTTCACAAAGTGCTGGGATTACAGGCACGAGCCACCACGCCTAGCCTCTGTACAATTTACAGGCTGAATTTTATGATATGTGAATTGTATGTCAATTTGGCAAATCTATCTTTGATGAAGCCGAACCGTGTGGCTCAGTTCCCTCAGAAACTAATTCAGGAAAGGGACAGGGAGCCAGGAAAGAGAGCTGTTGTCCTCAGCAGTGAAACTGACTTGGGGCCCTGAAGGTTAAAGTGATTTGGGTAGGGGCATCCCAGTGGGGAACATTGTCTGGTAGATGCTGAAAGGGAAGAGATTGGAGGACCCACAACTGGGAATCAGGGTGACTTTGGTGACCAAGGTTGCAGGGAATGGGGACAGAGGCTTGGAGAGAAGTCACTGGGGAGATGAGGGGACCACACATGGATCTGGGCCAGCTTTCGTATTAACCATGCCCTTCCAAGGCTGACGGGAAAGGCAGGGAAGTGAGCATCTCCTGGGAGGCATGGAGCCTCAAAGGTCCCTCTTCTCAGAGGTGATCCCCGTGTGGCCACACTGCTTGCTGTCCACCCAATATCCTTTCTCTCTCTCTCCCTGACTAAAAAAACTCATAATTTTTAATTTAGACACATGGCACCCTGGAATAAAGTTGATACTTCTCAGCTTCCCTTGCAGCTAGTATGACCATGTGACTAAGTTCTGTCCAATGAGATGTTAAGTAGAAGGGATATATGGCAGCTTCCAGAAAAAGCTTCTTGACAGACAGCTGGCATGGGCTTTTCATCTTCTGTTCTTCATTTCCTCCTTCCTGCAGGCTGGACGATGAATGTGATGGCTGGAACTCAAGCAGCCACAGTGGATCATAAGGTAAAGACGTGTTTAAAATGGCAGAGCAGCAATACAGAAGGAATAATCACACAGCTAGCATACTAGCTCAACCTCTCTAGTGCATAGCTAAGACTTTTGTTGTTGTTGTGTTGTTGTTTTGTTTTGAGATGCAGTTTTGCTCTTGTTGCCTAGGCAATGGCACAATCTCGGCTCACTGCAACCTCCACCTCCCAGGTTCAAGCGATTCTCCTGCCTCAACCTCCTGAGTAGCTGGGATTACAAGCATGCACCACCACACCCTGCTAATTTTGTATTTTTAGTAGAGACGGGGTTTCTCCATGTTGGTCAGGCTGGTCTCGAACTCCAGACCTCAGGTGATCCGCCCACCTCTGCCTCCCAAAGTGCTGGGATTACAGGCATGAGCTACCATGCCTGGCCTTCACTTCTTTACTCCTTCCCAAAACGTGTTAAGTATTATCTGTGCTCCCCACCCTGAGCAGGGCTCCTTACCTATGTTAAGTAAAAAGACATGATTCCCAACTCCAGGAGTGAGAGTTGATGATACAAATATAATCACATGGCAGGCCAATATGCATGCTCCTTAACACCAAGAATCTGTGCCTTCACATAGATGTTACCTGAACTTCTCCAGAAGTTATACCCATGCACACATTGCACTCTCTGCTGTCACTTCTCAATGCCTGTGTCACCAAACCCCAACCATGCCCAGTAGAGTGTGTCCCTTTGGGGCCAGCAGCCTCCACTGCCCCTGATCACAGCACCTTCATGGCTGGAGCCCAAGCCTGATCTAGGCCAGGAACACCCGGACCCCTCCAACATTTTCTTTGTCTCAGAAACCCAGACTTGACTCCCTTACGGCCTGTTGAAAACTCCCCTGATAGGCCACGCGCAGTGGCTCACGCCTATAATCCCAGCACTTTGTGAGGCTGAGGCGGGCAGATCACGAGGCCAGGAGTTCGAGACCAGCCTGGCCAACATAATGAAACCCCATCTCTACTAAAAAATACAAAAAGTAGCCGGGCATGGTGGTGCGCGCCTGTAGTCCCAGCTACTCAGGAGGCTGAGGCACGAGAATCGCTTGAACCCGGGAAGCAGAGGTTGTGGTGAGACTCATTCTGTTGCCCAGGTTGGAGTGCAATGGCGTGATCTCGGCTCACTGCAACCTCTGCCTCCCAGGTTCAAGTAATTCTCCTGTCTCAGCCTCCCGAGTAGCTGGGACTACAGGCATGGTGCCACCATGCCTGGCTAATTTTGTATTTTTGGTAGAGACGGGGTTTCACCATGTTGGCCAGGCTGGTCTCGAACTCCTGACCTCAGGTGATCCACCCACCTCAGCCTCCCAAAGTGCTGGGATTACAGGCGTGAGCCACCATGCCTGGCCTGATTTTTATCTTTCAAATAACCTTTTATTGAGCTTTTTTTTTTTTTTTTTTTTTTTGAGGTAGGGTCTTGCTCTATTACCCAGGCTGGAGTGCAGTGGCATAATCATAGCTCACTGCAGTCTTGGCCTCCTGGGCTCAAGCGATTTTCCCAACTCAGCCTCTGGAGTAGCTAGAACTACAGGCACGTGCCACCACACCCACCTAATTATTTTATTGTTTTGGTAGAGACAGGGTGTCACTAATTTATTTTTATTTAGTTGTTTTTGTTTTTGTTTTTTGTTTTTTGTTTTTTGTTTTTTTGAGACAGAGTTTGGCTCTTGTTGCCCAGGCTGGAGTGCAGTGGTACGATCTTGGCTCACCAAAACCTCCGCCTCCCGGGTTCAAGTGATTCTTCTGCCTCAGCCGCCCGAGTAGCTGGGATTACAGCCAGAAGCCACCACGCCTGGCTAATTTTGTATTTTTAGTAGAGACGGGGTTTCTCCATGTTGGTTAGGCTGGTCTCGAACTCCCAACCTCAGGTGATCCACCCACCTCAGCCTCCCAAAGTGCTGGGATTATAGGTGTGAGCCAGCACACCCGGCCTATTTTTATTTTCTTAGAGACAAAGTCTCGCTCTGTCACCCAGGCTGGAGGGTAGTGGCACGATTATAGCTCACTACAGTGTCCAACTCCTGGTGTCAAGCGATCCTCCCGCCTCAGCCTCCTGAGTAGCTAGGACCACAGGCATGAGCTATGACAACTTATTTATTTATTTATTTATTTATTCATTTATTTATTTTGTAGGGACGGTGTCTTGCTATGTTGTCCAAGCTGACCTCAAACTGGCCTGAAGCAATGCTTCCACCTCAGCTGCCAGAGGAATCAGGATTACAGGCCTGAGCCACTGCAGCCAGCCAGTTTGTTATTTTAATGTAAATTCTTAGTAAACAACTCTCTTGTCCTTTTAAAATCCAATTCAACTGCTGCTAATCGGAGTGTATATTCAGGGCAACTTGAATCTGTGCTCCTGGGATGCAGTCCTCAAGCTTGGCCCAAATAAAGTCTCTGCTGATATTAATTTTGCCTAGGCTTCTTCCTTTTAGGTCAACACTCTTCAGGCTTATGTTGGGGTCTGTTCAGCTGCATTTCAAAGGGACTCTAGACCCAGGAAGGCCCAGAACCACTGATGCTGAGTAATACCCTTGGCCTTCTGGGTCTGAGTTGCTATGGCCTTGGGCATGCTAGGACAGGCAAGTGAGTTTCACTGGGGCACGTGTTGGGTGGATGTTTCAGGTTCTTTTCTTTTCTTTTTTTTTTTTTTTTTTTTGAGACAGAGTCTTGCTCTGTCTCCCAGGCTGGCATGCAGTAGCGCGATCTCGGCTCACTGCAACCTCCACCTCCCAGGTTCAAGCAATTCTCCTGCCTCAGCTTCCCTCCCCCATAGCCGGGATTACAGACATGCGCCACCATGCCTGAGTAATTTTTGTATTTTTAGTAGAGATGGGATTTCTCCATGTTGGCCAGGCTAGTCTCAAACTCCTGACCTAAAATGACCCACCCGCCTTGGCCTCCCAAAGTGCTGGGATTACAGGTGTGAGCCACGCCACCCGGCCTGTTATGATTTTTAACGTTGGTCTTTCGGCCACCAAGAGCCCAGGAAGGCCACACACACAGCTCTGCCAGGTGCAGCCCAGGTGTCCAGGGTTCTCTGCTCCAGGACACCATGGCCTGGTCTGCCCTCATCTCCAGGCCTGAAGCCCCACCTGTCCACCCTGGAGACAGCTATGCAAGCTTCTCTTGCCAGGTGCTGTTTAATCTTGGGCCCTCCAGGGCCTGGAGCAGCTCCCAGGGCCAGTCCTCCCTGCCCCCACCCCAAGGATGTCCTCACTCCAGCAAGCTCAGCCACATGCTCAGCAGTCAGGGCCACTGAGGCCACAGCCCCGCCGCCACCCACACCAGGCTGTCCTGAGGGCCACCCCAGCCCTGGAAGCTCCCTCAACCCTTCCTAGAGGCCCAGCCAGTGGCAACGGACCTTGGAGGGGACACTTCCTCTAGAGGCCTTGCTTGGCCTCAGCCAGCCCAGATAATAGCCCAGGAGCAGAGGAAACAGGCAGCAGAGTGACAGAGACGGAGCTGGGCTTCCCTGATAGCAGGGAGCTGCCTGGGTAGCGCAGGGTGCACAGCCAGTGGGATGGGCTGTTTGCTACCACCACCCCCTATTTACTGATGGAGACACTCATTAGCTCACAGGTGCCCTGTAGGAAGCTCCATGTCTGTTTTCTCATTTGTATGATGAGAGGATAAAGAGGTGGTATCCGGGAAAGAAAGGGGCTTTGTGCTATGCGTGTCCATGAGGACAACACTGTACCCCCGAGTTTGGCAGGAGAGGAGAGGCAGGCAGTTTACCAGGGCAGCTGGAGGTGCAGTCAGCCTCCTTCTCTGCCCCCACCTGGGACCCCTGAAGGGGTAGCAGTTTGTGGGAGAGAACCACGGTGACAGAGGTTGGTGGGCAGCACGACTCGGGTAGGCTGAGCACTTGCAACCCTGGGCAGGGAGGCTGGCTCCCCTCCTACTGAGTGTCTGTTCTCACAGACGTGACCATAAGCACCCAGCCCCTCTACCTTCAGCAGGCAGCTCCCTGGATGCACCCTCCCTCCCAACACATCCCCACCTCCACCTCCTGAGCATTGCTCTCATCATAGGTCCTGCTCTCTGCTGCCCATCTGGTGCCTCTCCCAGCCTCCCAGCTTGGGGGCTGCACACGGTAGCCCATGGCCACGGTGCCTGTAGGATGGAAGGCAAGCTGCTCACCAGCTTCTGAGACCCCACTGACCTCCAGGCATCCTCTCTTGTTCCCAACATTCCCCCACTACTCCTGCTACCCACCTTGCTGCGGCAGCATGGGATTGTCCCACCCTCCACCCCTAGGGCTATGGGGCTCACCCCTAGGGCTATGGGCCTCCCTCTGCCTCCCACTTGAGGCGCCACTCCCACTGCCTCAAGGGTCATTGGCTCTATGAGGCCCTGCTTTGACCTTCTCCCTGACCTCTCAAGAGTGTGGCCTGCCTGAGTCAGCAGTGGGGGCTGACCCCTGGGGACTACTATGCAAGAAGTACCCAGGAACCAGGTATTGATGTGGTTCATGGCAGGGCAGCTCCACACAGTGATGGAATCCGGACTCCCTGTAGGTAGCTGAGAGGCAGCAGCAGTCCACACCTCACCGATTCTTGTGAGGGCCGTTACCACATCTGGGGCAGGCAGGCAGCATCACAAAGGGCACAGAGGCCCCCTAGACTCCACGCAGTGGGGCCTCACCATCACACACGTGGCTTCCCTGCGCCAAGGGGCAGAAGCCCAGGAGCAGGGCCTGCCATGGCAATGGCCCCCATCCCCACACCCTGCTGGTGTCCCCACTTGAGGCCTCTCACACCCAGCCACCGCTGGTCAGGCCTCACCAGCATCTTCTCCCCTCCACAGCTCACCTAGACTCTTCCCCCAGGGAGCCCTCCTGGAATGAGCAAGTGCTATGCCAGAGCCCCTCTCCCTGTCCATCAGACGGTCCTAAAGTGACCTGAGCTCTTCCTGGGAAGAGGGTGTGCCCAGGAGGGGTTCAAGTCTGAAAGGACGGTGGGGCTGGGCCCCAGCACGAATGCTGGGAGCCAAGGTTCCCGCCATGGGGTTTCCAGACTAAATGGCATCAGTCAGCACCCAGAGAGAAGGTACAAAGGCCACACTGTGTGCCACATGGCATCGGCTGGGCCTTGCCCTCTGTGCTGCCTCTGTGGGGACCACTTCTTTCCTTCCTCTTCAGATTGCTGGCTACTTCTCAGTGCTCAGTAACACCTGCCTCGAGGCCGTGCACAGTGGCTCACACCTGTAATCCCAGCACTTTAGGAGGTGGAGGTGGGTGATCACCTGAGGTCAGGAGTTCGAGACCAGCCTGGCCAACATGGTGAAACCCTGTCTCTACCAAAAATACAAAAACTTAGTCGGGCCTGGTGGCAGACAACTGTAATCCCATCTACTGGGGAGTCTGAGGCAGGAAAATCACTTGAACCCGGGAGGCGGAGGTTGTGGTGAGCCGAGATCATGCCACTGCACTCCAGCCTAGGCACAGAGTGAAACTCTGTCTCAAAAAAAAAAACCAAAAAAACACCTCCCTTGAAAGGCCCTCCCTAGCTCCCCCTTAATTAAGCCAGGACCCCCTACATTCTCCCTTTCAGCCCATCTGCGCCCTCACCACTCTCACCCAGTCTGTGATGATGCCAGAATGCCTGGTGCTCAGCGAAACAGCCATTCATAACCAAGGAGATGGACACAAGCCACAAGTGTTTATTGCAGAAATCTGGCCAACATTCCAATTGCAGGGCCCCAGCACAGGGCTGGGCAGGTGAGATAGGGAGGGGTGGAGGAAATAATCTGACCCAGGGCCTCAGAGCTGTGAGATGATATTGGGTGCCAGGCTGCAGGTGAGGCCTGTGCCATCTGGTTCCACATTCAGGGCCTTCACTATGCCATCCTGTACCACCATGGAGAACCTGCCGGAAAGAGGGGCCCAGCCAGCTGCATCAGCCTGGGCTTGGAGGCTGGGCATGGAGACAGGCGGTGAACAGCCAGGGGCCCAAGAGAACTCAGAGAGGACTCTCCCACAGAGGACTCTCCCCCACAGAGGACTCTCCCCCACACAGGACTCTCTCCCCAGAGGACTCTCCCCCACAGAAGACTCTCCCCACACAGGACTCTCTCCCACACAGGACTCTCTCCCCAGAGGACTCTCCCCCACAGAAGACTCTCCCCACACAGGACTCTCCCCCACACAGGACTCTCTCCCCAGAGGACTCTCCCCACATAGGACTCTCCCCTACACAGGACTCTCTCCCCAGAGGACTCTCCCCCACAGAAGACTCTCCCCACACAGGACTCTCCCCCACACAGGACTCTCCCACACAGAGGACTCTCCCACACAGAGGACTCTCCTCCACAGATGACTCTCCCCACACAGGACTGTCCCCACAGAGGACTCTCTCCACAGAGGACTCTCCACTTTTACCTCTTGAGACGTCGATTCCCAAAGATGGACACCAGCGAATCATCTAGTAATAAGTCTGTCTCCTAAGAAGAGACAGAGAAAAGTGTCAGAAATCCCTGAAGAGGCCAAGGGCCCCTACTGCTCCCCGCACTGCCGTGTCCCTGTGGCGGTCAGGGGAACACTCACCTTCCCAAAGGCCCCAGTGGGATCAGCCAGGAGCCGAACCTGCAGAGAAAGTAAAGGTCACAAGAAGAATATCCCACCTGGCCCTGACTCCCTGCAGTCCCCGCACCTCACCTTGCCTTCCGCCTTGTGGGCTCGGCCCCACTCGCCAGTCACAAAGGCATCATTAACACTCAGACAGGCCACCACCTGGACTCCCTTGGCCTTCAGAGCCTCGGCCTGCTCCACAAACCCTGGCAGGTGGGTCTGGGGAAGGGGAACAAAGGGTCCGCAAAGGGATAACTGCATCTGACCCCCAGCCCACCCTTCATCTCCAGGCCCTTCTCAGTGCTCTGCCTCAACACCTTTGATCAGACAATGAGAGCTGTCTAAACCATTCTATTTCCTTTTTGCCTTGGCCACTAGGAAGCTCAGAATGAAACCTAATGCCTTATGGTCCAGAGGTGAACTTTCCATGGGCAGAACTATGTCTTATTTATCTGAGTCCCAAGCACCTTCCACAGTGCCTGTCATTTAGCAGGACCAACAGGGGTGTTGGATTTAATTGTAACATGTTTTTCTCCAATATTCCGGGTACTGTTCCCTTTTTGCAGTCTCTATTTGTTTTCTTTTTCTTTTGTTTTCTTTTTTTTTTTTCTGAGGTGGAGTCTCGCTCTTTCACCCAGGCTAGAGTGCAGAGGCACGATCTCCACTCACTGCAACCTCCGCCTCGTGGGTTCAAGCAATTCTCTGCCTTAGCCTCGCCAGTACCTGGGATTACAGGCACCCACCACCATGCCTGGCTGATTTTTTTGCATTTTTAGTAGAGACAGGGTTTCACCATCTTGGCCAGGCTGGTTTTGAACTCCTGACCTCGTGATCCACCCGCCTTGGCCTCCCAAAGTGCTGGGATTAGAGGCGTGGGCCACCGCACCCAGCTCTACCCAGCTCTACTTGTTTTCTGATGGCACTGAAATGCTTTTTAGGAGTCCTATCAGGACTATGCGGAGGACTTAAGAGCAACACAAAAGATCCCAGGTCCTGATCTTCAGAAGGGGAAGGGCCTCACCTTGGAACATCCAGGGGTGAAGGCCCCGGGAACTCCAAACAGCACACCCTTCTTGCCCTTGAACAGCTCTGCCAGGTTCACCTTGTTCCCTGGCTCCCCTTCAAACACCTCCACTGCTGGGATGGCATCTCCCACCTAGAAGGAAGGACTCCAGGGTAAGGGGGGTGAGGGAGCCAGGGCAAACCAGAGGCAGGAAGGTGAACAGAGAGCCTGGCAGCTGCGCCTGCAGGAGCCGGGGCTGAAACCCAGCAGGATACTCCAGCCCTGTCAGTTTCCAAGGGCCCTCCCTGCCCGCTCGCACTGGGTTACCCCATATCCTCCAAGTTTCAAGGTGGCCCTGCTCCTCTTAAGGGGCCATTGGTGACAACAGAGAAAGGGAGGGAAGGCTTCCCCATGTATCACAAACCATTGCATAACATGCTGTCTAGGTTACAGGAAAGGAGTGGGATAAAATGGACAGGGGCTAGAGGGCTATATTTGGGGGTGAGGAGGAGTCCCTGACAACATGGAGGGAGAGGATCTTGGCCAGGTCTGAGGGTCCCACCCTCACGAGGAGGAAGAGGAAGGGCAGCGGCAGGTGGAACATTGGGGGAGGGTGTCCAGGCCCCTACACCCAGGAGGTGTAGAACAAAATAAGGAATCTTTTGAAGGGGGAAGGATCCATCCCCAGAGTACTTGAGGGCTTCATAGGGCCAGAGTGGGTAGGGAGAGAAAGTCAGAGGTGAGGGCGTCTCTGAGGAGCCCAAAGGTTGAGAGCAGGATGGAGTAGAAAGGGAATGGGGTCTCACAGGGTTTGGGAGGAGAAGGGGGAAGGTCCAAGGCCCTGGGGACGGTTCCAGGAGGTGAAAGACAAGACAGAAAGGTGGGAATTCGCCATGGGGGGAGGGGAGGTCGTGGAGTGGGATGGGGGAAGCCCCCGCGGGGGCGCTAAGGGACAGCTGTTTCAGAAGATAGGGGAAATCAGGCCGGGAGTGGTGTCTCACACCTGTAATCCTAGCACTTCGGGAGGCCGAGGCGGGTGGTTCACCTGAGGTCAGGAGTTCGAGACAATCTGAACAACAGGGTGAAACCCCGTCTCTACTAAAAATGCAATAGCCGGGGGTGGTAGCTCGCACCTGTAGTCCCAGCTACTCAGGAGACTGAGGCAGTAGAATCGCTCGAACCCGGGAGGCGGAGGCTGCAGTGAGCAGAGATTGCGACACTGCACTCCAGCCTGGGCGACACAGAAAGACTCCGTCTCAAACAAACAAACAAACAAAACAATGCCTCGGGACTGTCCCGGGAGGTGAGGCCCCCACGATTGGCGAGAAAGGCCACGAGGGCCTTCTGAAGGGATGAGCCGGGCGGGCGGCGGGGAGGGGTCTGGCAGGCAGGAAATAAAGCAATACTCTCAGACCAGCCGGACGGGGGTTGCCATGGGGGTAGCGGGGGATGTCAGGCCCGGCCGGGCCAGCGGTCACCTTGATCGGGGCCATGGCTGCAGCGGCTCTGCTGAAACTGCGGACCCCGCCAGACGCCCACCCTCCTTCACTGCACCGTCTTGCTGCCGCTGCCGCTGCCAGAGACTGACCGCCGGCCCCACCGACGAGTATATAGCCCGCTGAGCGTCTCAGGGCGCACACGCCAGCTAGTCCCATACCCGCCCCACGGCCACTTCCACTCCGCCCCCTGGCTGGGGCCACCGCAGCAGGCGGGGCACCGCTGGCAGCACAGCGGCGACACCCTGGGGAAGGCGGGCCTGGGCCGCCTCTACTGCGCAGGCGCGAGCGGCCACCCGCAAAACACACCTTCCGGGACCGACGCCTCGTTTGCACTGGGGGCTGGACAGCAGACGCAACTACAAATGGGGCAGAGCTTTCGGCACTGGAGCAGCTAATTTGCATATAGGAATGAGGCGCGGCTCGGCTTCCATGGGCATAATTTACAGATAGGGCAGTATTTCTGCTCCTTAACCGAAAGCGGGATACAGAAAACGACGGTGTTAGGCGCCTGTGTAGGAGTAAAATATGTTTATTTTGCATTCAACGAGAGCCCCTGCATTGCAGCTATTTTGCATATGATTTGCATCTCACGAAGAATTTGTGGCAAAAAAAAAGCTGGGCGTGCGCCGTAGGAACCTCCTGCTGAGACGCTTCCGGTAGCGGCTCGTGACCTGACAGGTCTTTCACCTACCTACCTCAGCTCCCACAAGCACGAGAAGTTCCAGCAGGTTCGCCACTTCCGGTTCTCCTGGCCATCCAATAGCATCGAGTGGAGCATCCCCGGAAGTGACGCAGCGGAGGACGACCTCTTTCCGGTTCCGGCCTGGCGAGAGCTTGTGTGGCGACATGAAACTGCTCACCCACAATCTGCTGAGCTCGCATGTGCGGGGGGTGGGGTCCCGTGGCTTCCCCCTACGCCTCCAGGTACCCGCCTGCGGCAGTCTTCCCTTTTCGGGCGGGATGGTGGGCCAGGGTCCAGTGCTTGCCTAACTAAACTCCTCTGCCCTGCAGGCCACCGAGGTCCGTATCTGCCCTGTGGAATTCAACCCCAACTTCGTGGCGCGTATGATACCTAAGGTGGAGTGGTCGGCGTTCCTGGAGGCGGCCGATAACGTGAGGATCCTTACCGCACCCGAGCATATCCCGGGGAGTGCGGGGCGGGCACACCTCAGCCGGGCTGAGGCGGGAGTTCGGGATGCCCGGAGATAATTTCGGCCTCTTGCCCACAGTTGCGCCTGATCCAGGTGCCTAAAGGGCCGGTTGAGGGATATGAGGAGAATGAGGAGTTTCTGAGGACCATGCACCACCTGCTGCTGGAGGTGAGAAGCGGCCCATCACTTGCTTCCCGGGCCACCTGCCTCCCGCACTGAGGCTGCCAGTGCTCAGCTCTGTCCCTCCCCGCCCGCAGGTGGAAGTGATAGAGGGCACCCTGCAGTGCCCGGAATCTGGACGTATGTTCCCCATCAGCCGCGGGATCCCCAACATGCTACTGAGTGAAGAGGAAACTGAGAGTTGATTGTGCCAGGCGCCGGTTTTTCTTGTTATGACTGTGTGTATTTTTGTTGATATATACCGTTTCCGAATTCTGCCGTGTGTATCCCCAACCCTTGACCCAATGACACCAAACACACAGTGTTCTTGAGCTCGATATTATATATTTTTTTCTCATTAAAGGTTCAAAACCAAAAGCGGTTTCTCTTTGCAGCAAATATACATTAAAATAGAGTCTCTGTACAGCCAAGGGCTCTGGGCCCTGGCTTGCCCCATGTCCCTGCGCCTCCCTGGCCAAACCCAAAAATAAATATAGTGTTATTGCTCTGCAGGGCATAGAGGCAGTGCTTTCCTACCCCCTGAGGAGGCTCGTTGGGAGCTGATTGGGAAGCCCTGGCCACCCCAGGGGTCCAGGGGCTGGAGTCTGCTTGGAGTTATTGCTTCAAGGGGGGGCACTAATGCCCAATGCAAATGATGAGAGGAGGAGCGAAGGGGGCATGGGCCTTTGCTCTCCAAGTCCCACTCTGCTCTGAAGAGGGGGTAGGATTAAGCAGCAGCAAAAGCATCACCCACTGGGAGACTGTGGCCTCCATCCCCTTCCCTCCCTGAGATAGGTTTCTGCCTCCCACACATCCCGTGCAGCCCCCTATGGCTTCCGCAAGGCCCCCTACACTCTGGGGGCACGTTATGGCTTGCAAGGGGCAGCACTGTGCCCAGAGCCTGGACACACGTTCCCAGCTTCTGACACCCCCTAGGAGGGGGAGGAGAGGGCGTGGGGCCTGCTCCCAGGGGCTGATGGCATTGCCCTGGCCCTGCCAGCAGGCTGTGGCACTGCCCAGACCCCAGCTCCGCCCCAGCCCTTGGGGCTGACCCCATGCTAGGCAGGTCCTGCCAGAACCCCCACCAGTCCCACCCCTTGCCTCAGTCCATCATGGCCTCGAGCATCTCCAAGAACAGCTTGTGCATGGGCACCTTGCCCTCCAGCTTCACCCCATAGAAATGGGCCAGCACTTTGCCCGCTGTCTGGCGGAGGAGCGGTAGCGTGAGCAGCAGCCTGCCCGCCCGCCGCCGCTCAGCACCCCCTCCGGGGCCAGCCCGGCCGGCTTCGTACTCCAGCAGGGCCTCGTGCAGAGCTTCTCGCAGCTGCTCCACAGCCTCGGCATCTTCGATGTGCACAGAGTCTGCAAGAAGAGAGGAGCGTGGTGTTGGCCTGGGCTATCTCTGGCAAGGGCACTCCCCACATCTTGAGCACTGCTGAATGGGGCCTAAGGAGGAGCCAAACGAGGATTTGTTGATTGGCTGACTGGGGCACCACTCATTGCTCCAGCTCGTGGGCCAGGACCCCACCCTTTCTCCCTCAGCTGTGGCCACCTTGTAACGTCCCCACCTTCCCTCCCACTAAACTTGACCTTTCTGCATTAGCGTGGCACTAGGGCTCAAAATCCTGTGTGCAGTTTGGAGCCTGCACTTGGCTTGCTTTTTGACTTTGCACAAGTCATTGTTCTTCTCTAAGCCTCAGTTGTCCTTATCTGCAAAATGGGACTGTGCCACCATCACTGAGTTAAAAACCTGAAGACCTTACGGAGACACCTGTCAGTGCCTGCCCCAGACTCACCTGAATTGGCAAGGGCCAGGGCCTTCAGTAGAACATACTCCTCTCGCTCCAGCCGCAGGGCCTGCAGCCGCCGCACTAGTTGCAGCAGGGCAGCCCCCAGTTCCCCCAGGCCAGCTGCCCGTGCCCCCTCTTCATCCAGGACTAAATCCTCAGCGAAGGCCAGCTCATCCTGCAGTGGCAGTGAGCGCTGGGCCACACCCAGCACCAGCACCTCCATCCACACGCTCTGCAGTACTGACATCTGGTCAGACAGCGACAGCGACGAGAAGCCTAGGGGGCAGCGGGGAGCAGGCCTGGCTGAGCAAGCGCACCAGAGCTGGGCCCGTTCAGGGCAGCCCCGGGTCACCTGGGCCCTTTACCTGGGATGCTCTTGGCCCAGCTGATGGTGACCACGATCTCTCGGTCAAAGAGGTCACAGAGGGTAGCCACGGCTGGGAGGTGCCCATCAGGGCCTGCAGGGTCAGGCATGGCATAGAGCTTCTCAGGCTCAACCACCAGCAGATGAGACACCAGTGCATTCACTGGGGCTGCGGTGACAATTAGAGGACAAGAGTCAGGAGCACTGGAATCTGTCAGGCCTCGGGTCAAGCATCTTCCCACAGTGGCTCCCCCGTGGCCTTCCTCAGTAGCAGCTGGCCAGCGACTTCCCTCCAGGGAAGAGTGCTAACTGTCTCCCAGGGAAAGCCCGTGTGTTTGTGGACAGGCTGTGAGTGCTGGAAAATCGTCCCTGTTCCCAGTCCTGCTACTTTTCCTGATGCAGGAAGAGGCAGTTTCACATGTCTTGGGGAAATGAGTGAGTGAAGAGACGAAGGGGAAATACAGGTCCCAGTGCCCAAGATAACTATGATGCCACACATAGGCCTCCCGTTTCCTAGCCCCAGGGACCCACAGTGCTCTCACCTGTCTTCCGGGGACCTCCAGCGACTGCCAGGGGCCCAGCAGGGAAGGGGCCCGGGAAGGGCAGTGGGTCCACCTCCGGCCGCCGCTTGTACTTCTGCCGCCCACCCCGGACGCGGTCCAGGCGCACTCCTTGAATTGTAGGACAGATAGGACAGTGACTGTGGTGCTGTGGGCAGGGTGGGGCTTGCTCTCCAGAGCTGTCCTCCCCGAGTCCACTCACCAGAACTCCCAGGCTCACCCCCACCTGGCCCGGGTCCCCGACTCCCCCAGCCCTCGCCCAGCCCCTGCCCAGCGCTCACCCTCCTTGAGCATGCCCACCCGCAGGCACTTGGTGAAGCGGCAGGCCTGGCAGGCCTTGCGTCTCCGCTTGGTGATCTCACACTCGTTGGAGGCCGGACAGCTGTACTCGATGCTCCCTGCCAGGAAGAGGCAGGGCTCCAGTGGCAGCCTCCCAGGGCCAGGAGGGGACCCAGCTGACAAGAGAGCCCTGACTCTCCCCGGGCAAGCACAGGTCTGGGGGTACGGGGAGGAAAGGGAGAGCAGGCGGCCATGAGCGGGCAGGGAGGGGAGTGGCTGCTGGGCGGGGGAGCCCTGCCTGGATGAGGGAGGAGCTGGACCAGGCAGCGGGGCTGCATCTCGGCCCCAAGCCTCATCTCTGGACCACACCGCCCTCATCTGCTGACATCAAGGGCCACAAGGACCTCTGCATTGCTAAATCCAGTGGTCAATTCTCAGTCCTCATGTTACTTGGCCTAAAAGGAGGATCTAAGGCTGTTGATCACTTCCTGCTCCTAGAAACACTTAAAACACTTTCTTCTTTTGCTTCTGGTTTTCCTCCCACCACACCAGCCACTTTGTGGTTTCTGTGCATCTTCCCAAGCTCTTTCATCCAGATTGCCAGGGCTGTCCTTGGAGCTCATCTCCAATCCCATGGCGATCTTCCCCAGCCATGGGGCTCTCACGTTTCTACCTCTAGCCTGGACTTGCTGTGAGCTCCAGACCCATCTCTCCAGCTGCCTCCTCGACATCCTGCATGTCTAGAAGGCATCTCGGACCAAACACAGCCTACGTGGACTCCACATGTTCACTTGCCCGAGAAGAAACCTAGGCAGAATCTCTGGTTCCTCTCACACCCCACATCCAAGCCACCAACACATTATGGTGGGCTTTACCTCCTCCAAGGTCCAGAATCCACCTCCTGCCCCTGGCAACTACTTCCACCCTTGACCCGATAGTCACTGTCACCTCGCCCCTCGCTGGCCTCCTGCTCTGTCCCTGCTTGCTCCAGTCTGTTCTCGACTCAGCAGCCAAGAGGGTCCTATTAAGCCTCCATTACATCCTGTACCTCCTCTTCTCAAAACCCTCTGGGGATTTCCCTTCTCTGAGTCCAAGCCAAAGCGAACCCACGTCCTCCCAGGCCTATGTCCCTGCTTCTTGCCTCCTTTTGACCTCTGCTCCTTGCTGTCGCCTCCTCCATGTTCCTCAAACAGGCCCTGCCTGGAGCTCTGGTCCTGAAGTCCACACAGGCTCCCTCACCTCCCTCTGCTCACTGTCACCTTGGAGGTCTTCCCTGGCCACCCTGTGACAATGCCAAATCCCTTTGCAGAGTCCTCCTGGCCTCTGAGCCCTGCTTCTGATTTCTCTTCAGCCCTCAGCACCACAGAACACGCTGCATATGCACTCACCTATCTCGTTTATTACGCCTCCCCCTTCAGTGGCAGCTCCACCAGGGCAGGAACTGGCCCCAGCACTAGCAACGAGGCCTGGCACATGGTGGGTGCTGGCGGCCCTCCCGGCCTCACAGGGCCCCGCAAGGACCAAATGACACAGCTAGACAGCAGGCCCGCAGCACATTTCTCCTCCCGGTGCATTTTCTCCTACCCCCTACTTGGGCTTCAGCACTCAGCTCAAGACACCATGGCCAGGCGCGGTGGCTCACGCCTGTAATCCCAGCACTTTGGGAGGCCGAGGTGGGTGGATCACCTGAGGTCAGGAGTTCGAGACCAGCCTGGCCAACATGGTAAAACCCCGTCTCTACTAAAAGTACAAAAATTAGCCGGGCGTGGTGGCAGGCACCTGTAGTCCCAGCTACTCAGGAGGCTGAGGCAGGAGAATCGCTTGAACCCAGGAGGCAGAGGTTGCAGTGAGCCGAGATTGTGCCACTGCACTCCAGCCTGGGTGACACAGCGAGACTCCATCTCAAAAAAAAAAAAAAATTAGCTGGGCATGATGGTGCATGTCTGTAATCCCAGCTGCTCGGGAGGCTGAGGCAGGAGAATCGCTTGAACCCGGGAGGCAGAGGCTGCAGTGAGCCGAGATCGTGCCATTGCACTCCAGCCTGGCCAACCAGAGCAAAACTCTGTATCAAAAAAAAAAAAAAAAAAAAAAGGCCGGGTGCAGTGGCTCACGCCTATAATCCCAGCACTTTGGGAGGCCGAGGGAGGCAGATCACAAGGTCAGGAGTTCAAGACCAGCCTGACCAACACGGTGAAACCCCATCTCTGCTAAAAATACAAAAATTAGCTGGGCGTGCGCCTGTAGTGCCAGCTACTCAGGAGGCTGAGGGAGGAGAATTGCTTGAACCTGGGAGGCGGAGGTTGCAGTGAGCTGAGGTTGTGCCACTGCACTACAGCCTGGCGACAGAGTGAGACTCTGTCTAAAAAAAAAAAAAAAAAAAGTCCGGGAGCGTAATCCCAGCACTTTGGGAGGCTGAGGCGGGTGGATCACAAGGTCAGGAGATTGAGACCATCCTGGCTAACATGGTGAAACCCCGTCTCTACTAAAAATACAAAAAAATTAGCCAGGCGTGGTGGCGGGCACCTGTAGTCCCAGCAGCTCGGGAGGCTGAGGCAGCAGAATGGTGTGAACTCAGGAGGCGGAGCTTGCACTGAGCCAACATCACGCCACTGGACTGTAGCCTGGGCAACAGAGCGAGACTCCGTCTCAAAAAAAAAAAAAAAAAAAAGACGAGCCCTCTGGAGCCTCAGAACCAGCACCTCCCCTTCCTGCACATACCACAGCTGTAATAAGACAAGTCTGTGCAACTCACTGTTGCCCAGCTCTCCCCTCTGCCAGGATGTAAACTGCCTGAGGGCAGAAACAGCCCTGCTTCAGCCCCAGCTATGTCCCCAAAGCCTGGAACACTGGCCAGGACAGCAAAGAACAGGTCTGTGCCGAGCAGGGACTCTGGCTACCACATACCTTTATGACCTTGGGCAAGTCCCATGCCTAACCCCTTGAACCCTCAGTTTCCCAGCTGTAAAAGTGTCCCACAGAGTCGGGTCGTGAGAATTAAAGGGGATAATATGGGCAAAACATCTAGCATGGTTCATGACACCTAAGTGCTCAATATACAATTCCTCTTCACAGCCAGCACACAATAAATATTTGTCAATAGTCAACATACAGTGAGGGGCCCCAGGGTAGGTAGGAGACACCCGCACCCTGGCCGGCTGGCTCACTGGTCTTCAGAGCGGGAAGGGTACACAAAGTTTTAGATTGCTGGATTTTGGCCAAGTTAAAACTTGCTGGATTGGCTGGGCGCAGTGGCTCATACCTGTAATCCCAGCACTCTGGAAGCCCGAGGAGGGCAGATCACCTGAGGTCAGGAGTTTGAGACCAGCCTGGCCAACATGGTGAAACCCCATCCCTACTAAAAACACAAAAATTAGCCGGGCTTGGTAGCAGGCACCTGTAATCCCAGCTACTTGGGAGGCTGAGGCAAGCGAATGGCTTGAACCTGGGAGGCAGAGGTTGCAGTGAGCCACGACTGCAGGCCGTTGCACTCCAGCCTGGACAACAAGAGCAAAACTCCGTCTCAAAAAAAAAAAAAATTTGGCCAGAAGCAGTGGCTCACACCTGTAATCCCAGCACTTTGGGAGGCCAAGGCGGGTGGATCTCAAGGTCAGGAGATCGAGACCATCTTGGCTAACACGGTGAAACTCCATCTCTACTAAAAGTACAAAAAATTAGCCAGGCATGGTGGCGGGCGCCTGTAGTCCCAGCTACTCAGGAGGCTGAGGCAGGAGAATGGCGTGAACCCGGGAGGCGGAGCTTGCAATGAGCCTAGATGGTGCCACTGCACTCCAGCCTGGGTGACCATGCGAGACTGTCTCAAAAAAAAAAAAAAAAAAAAAAAAAAACTAGCTGGAATGTCACAATCAGTCATTCGGCGTCTGTCCAAAGTTCGGCGTTATTAGTAATAAGCAGAGGAAGCAGTCTAACATTGAAGAGTTCAGTTCTGGACCTATACTGACCCAAGTTCAAATCTTGGTTCTGCCATTTCCTAGTTGTGAGACTTCAACAAAGTTTCAAATGCCTCTCTTAGTCTCAGTTATAACAGTACTGACACCTTATAGGGTTGCTATGGGGACTAACTGATCATAAAAGAACACAGTGCCTAGCACAAGGTAAGCACCAAGATTTTTTTTTTTTTTTTTTTTTTTTTTAATTTTTTTTGATACGGACACTCACTCTGTCACCCAGGCTGGGAGTGCAGTGGCACGATCTTGGCTCACTCCAACTTCTGCCTCCTGGGTTCCAGCAATTCTCCTGCCTCAGCCTCCTGAGTAGCTGGGACTACAGGCACCCACCACCACACCTGGCTAATTTTTGTATTTTTAGTAGAGACAGGGTTTCACCATGTTGGCCAGGCTGGTCTCGAACTCCTGACCTTGTGATCCTCCCATCTCAGCCTCCAAAAGTGCTGAGATTACAGGCGTGAGCCACCACACCTGGCCTTTTTTTTTTTAATTATACATGTTATAGCTCCCAAAGTAACCAATGGTTACATAAAAGCAGAAATAACGGAAATAATAGGCCCTTCCCAGGCAATGCTTAATGTCAGCATCTTGCTCATTCCCCCAAATTCTGATAAGCTTTCCTGAGTGAGAAAAAAAATCAGTGACTTTTAAGAGCAGAGATGCCTGTAAGTTCTTTTTTTTTTTTTTTTTTTTTTGAGATGAGAGTGTCTCATTCTGTTGCCCAGGCTAGAGTGCTGTGGCATGATCTCAGCTCACTGCAACGTCTGCCTCCCGGGTTCAAGCAATTCTCCTGCCTCAGCCTCCCAAGTAGCTGGGATTACAGGCACTCACCACCACGCCCGGCTAATTTTTGTATTTTTAGTAGAGACAGGGTTTCACCATGTTGGCCAGGCTGGTCTCGAACTCCTGACCTCGTGATCCGCCTGCCTCAGCCTCCCAAAGTGCTGGGATTACAGGCCATGAGCCACCAAGCCCAGCGTTTTTGGTTTTTTTTGTTTGTTTGTTTTTTGTTTTTTCAGATGGAGTTTCACTTTTGTTGCCCAGGCTAGAGTGCAATGGCGCGATCTGGGCTCATTGCAACCTCTGCCTCCCGGGTTCAAGCAATTCTCCTGTCTAAGCCTCCTGAGTAACTGGGATGACAGGTGCATGCCACCACGCTTGGTTAATTTTTGTATTTTTAGTAGAGACAGGGTTTCATCACATTGGTCAGGCTGGTCTCAAACTCCTGACCTCAGGTGATCCGCCCACCTTGGCCTCCCAAAGTGCTGGGATTACAGGCATGAGCCACCGCGCCAGGCCTTTTTTTTTTTTTTTTTTTTTTTTGAGATGGAGTCTCACTCTGTCACCCAGGCTGGAGTGCAGTGGCGTGATCTCGGCTCACTGCAACCTCCGCCTCCTGGGTTCACGCCATTCTCCTGCCTCAGCCTCCCAAGTAGCTGGAATTACAGGCGCCCGCCACCATGCCCGGCTAATTTTTTGTATTTTTAGTAGAGACGGTGTTTCACCGTGTTAGCCAGGATGGTCTCGATCTCCTGACCTCATGATCCGCCCGCCTCGGCCTCCCAGAGTGCTAGGATTACAGGCATGAGCCACAGCACCCAGCCTTTTTTTTTGAGATGGAATCTCGCTCTGTCACCCAGGCTGGAGTGCAGTAGTGTGATCTTGGCTCACTGCAACCTCTGCCCCCTGGGTTCAAGCAATTCTCCTGCCTCAGCCTCTCAAGTAGCAAGTAGCTGGGATTATAGGGGCAAGCCACCATGCCCAGCTAATTTTTTGCATTTTTAGTAGAGATGGGGTTTCACCACCCTGGCCAGGCTGGTCTCAATCTCCTGACTTCAGGTGATCCGCCCGCCTTGGCCTCCCAAAGTACTGGGATTACAGGTGTGAGCAACCGTGTCCGGCCTTGCCTGTTAGTCTTTTTAAAGTTGGGTGCTAAACTATGATGTAGCCCCTCAAGTACTGATAAAAATCTACCTTGGTTTGGGAGGCCGAGGCAGGTGGATCATTTGAGGTCAAGAGTTCGAGACCAGCCTGGCCAACGTGGTGAAATGTCGTCTCTACTAAAAATACAAAAATTAGCTGGGCATGGTGGTGCACACCTGCAGTCCCAGCTACTCAGGAGGCTGAGGCAGGAGAATCTCTTGAACCCAGGGACGGAGGTTGCAGTGAGCAGAGATTGCGCCACCACACTCTAGCCTGAACAACAGAGTGAGACTCTGTCTCAAAAAAAAAAAAAAAAAATTAAAATCTGCCTTGTGTTGGTGCTGCTTTGGGAAAATTAAGAAAAAGGGGACATGTTCTATGCTGGGGAGAGGTCAGAAGCTGCCAGAAACAAGAACAAAGCTTAGGAACAGACAGAGGCTGCCTTGGACTCTTTCAGAGCCACTGTAGAAGGTGCTGGGCCTAGAGTACCCAGGTGGTACCCCTGAGCTCACTCACATCCACTGCAATGCATCAGCACACCTGGTGCTTTTACCATACTTCTCAGGGAAAGGGTGTCTGGGAGGTAGAGGGACTGGAAACACCAGATTGTTAGCCTCAAGCGGTGCCATGGCCATCTGGGGGCCTACTGAACCCAGCAGTGTACCCAGAGGGTGCAGGGCAAAGGACAGGGGAGTGGGCTGGGGGCTCACCCTGGATGGTCCTCTTGAAGAAGGCTTTGCAGGCCTCACAGGATGCCACACCATAGTGGTAGCCGGAGGCCACGTCCCCACAGACCAGGCAGAGGCGCTTGGGCAGGGAGCTGAGCACCAGCTTCCCACCGCCCTGCTCGCCAGGCCCAGCCCCCTCCCCATCCTCCTCTTCCTTGTGGCCTGGGAGGCAGCGAGTGGGAGCTGGACCAGGGGCCAGGGCCACAGGAGGCTCGGTCTCCGTCTCCGAGGAACCCTTTGGACTGTCGGGGCTGGCCGGCTCTGCCTTGATGTAGAGAGGCTCAATGCCCACCACCTGGCTGGACATGGCGCTGGTCACCTGCAGGGAGAGACCTGTAGGTTCGCAGGGAGGCACTGGGATGGGGGATGGGAGACACCCTGCCACACGGGTTGCCCAACCTCGGGCCTAGGGCCAGGCTTCCAAGCCCAGCAAGTGGGGAGGAAGGGGGGCAGAGTCCAAGGAAGGACTGCCCAGGAACAATGCCCCCTCCTAGCTGTTGCCATGGAAACAGAGTCTTCAGGGCCAGTAACTGACAGCAGGTCTCCCCCTTGGGAACCTGGGGGAGGCTTAGAAAGCCCCTTCTCCCACCCAGGCCAGGGAGCAGGGTAACCGTAGCCCCCAGGCAACCTTCAACCCCACCTGGAATCCCTAGCCAGAAGCAGGATACTTCCCAGTTTTCTTCAGATGGGGGGGACCTCTGAGACTCTGCCCTCACCTGGGTATTCTGCATTGGAGAGCAGACCCAAGGCCAGTGGACGTGCTCACACCGAGTTCACACACTCCACTCACCAGGGTGCTCAGGAGCCCCACAAGCCCACGCAGGCTCGCTCTCTGCTGGGGGCTTTCACACTCGCACCCGCCTTCCCAAACCCGTGCTCGCTTCTGCTCACACTTGTGCTCACATACTTCTGGAGCGCACACCCCACCCGCGAACTCAGTCAAGGCTCATGATCACACACACTCTCACTAGGTCCCCACATCCACACGCACAGGCACGGACTCATGAAAACACCTCCAGAGCTTTTCACACCTGACACGCGGCTGCCCTCCTGCCCCAGCATGCCGATCCCAGGCACACGGCGGGCGCCGCTCCACCTCCTCGCGACCAGCCTGCAGGTCCACTCTTATACGCCCGCTGTCGCAGAGGCCGCCACCTCCCGGGGCGCCGCGTCCCGCCCCCAACCTGCGCACACCTTTGGGAAGTTGCCTAAAGTTGCTACGCCTCCCCCTCCCCGCCCGCGGGAGACCTCTACCAGGTTATCAGGAAGTAAGTGGGGAGAGCCGACGAGGAAGTTCTCCCCTGCCGGTGCGATGACCTTTGACCCAGAGAGGAGGGTGGCCCCAGGCCCCTTCGAGCGCCCCCACGTGGTCTTCAGAGCCCCTTCCCAGACATAGAGCCCTCCCCGTCTTCCACCCCGGCCAGCCCTAGGGACTTCGGCAAGTGCGGGATTGAACCCTGCCCCGGGGCGGGCTGGATCGGAGGCCCAACCCTGACTCGGGTCAGGACCCGCAGCCAGAGCCAGATCCTGCCCCAGGCCGGCCCACCAGGACTCGGACGCCGGATCCCGCCTGAACCCTGACCAGTCCGACCCTCGACTGGGTCCCAGCCGCGGCCCGGACTGGCCCCAGAGTCGGACCCCGCCTGCAGCCCGCCCCGCCCGCCTCCCTGCCGCGCTCGCACATGGCCCCCGCGCCCCGCCCGCCCACCCCCGCGGCAGCGCTCCCCTCCGCCCCCGGACCTGGGGCTCCGGCAGCGCGGTCGGGCAGGCATGGGGGCCGAGCGGCCCGGAGTGCCGGAGTGAGCCGGGGGCCGCGGGCGGCCCCTCCTCCGCCTCCTCCTCGGGCCGCGCCGCCCCACCGCGCCGCGTCCCCTCACTCGGCGGCGCCGCCGGCTGCTTGTAGGACACAAAAGGACATCGCGGCCGCTTCCTACTCCGCTTCCTCCAGCTGACAGCGGGGGTGGGGCTGGCCGTGCGCATGCAAAACAGGGGGCGGGGCCCGGGGGTCCTATGCTAATCAGACCAGCGGGGCGGGCGGCGCCTGCGCGCCCGGACGAGTCGGGGCGGAGCCGGCAGCGCCAGTGGGAGGGCCTTCGCGCAGGTCCCGCCCCGCAGCCCGCCGAGCTACTGCGGCGCACATGCGTACGCGACCCCTGGGAGGGGCGGGGCCGGAGACGCGGAGGGCGGGGGCAATAGAGCCGTGAGCAAGTGGGGCCAGAAGCGCTCTTTCGTAACGGAGGAGGCGGGGCGCGCTTCGCGCGAGAGGAGTGGGCGAGGCGGTGCAGGCTGCAGTCGCGGAGCCAAGAGACCACTTACAGATGAAAACGCAAGGGCGGGACGAGTGGAGAGGCTGGACCTGCTACCTATGCTTGAGGGGCGGAGCCTAGCGCGCCGTCGCGAGGAGGGAGGTGCTGCCCCGTTCCCCCTACCCCCTTCCCCACAAAGCGACACCAACTGGGTACTCCGTAGACCAAGTAGCCCCACAGAGCTGCGGAACTTGGGGTGGGTGAAGCCGACTTAAAACATGCAAGAAGCCCTGTACTGCGAGTCTCGGAAGGTAGGGCCGATAGGGCCCGAACGGAGAAAGCTCAAGGTCACTGCGGTGACCGAATGAAGGTCACGGGGAAGGGCGGGGCCACGTGCGTCCGCCTCACGCGGGCTGTCATGCACTGACTCACAGACCATGCATCGACTCTTTTATTTCTTTAGGACTCAAATTCCACTCGGATGGGGTCGGGCTTGGGTCTGGGGACCGGGCAGGCGCGGGGCTGGTTCGGGTCGCTGCTCGAGCCCAAGGTGGCGTTTTTAATTCACGTACAGCCTCTTGCTCCGGCGCTTCTTGAGCCCCTCGATGTATCGCTGCAGCTCCTTAGTCAGGAAGTGGTCCCTGCCGATCCCTAACTGGTAGCCTAGGAGGAGGGCAGAGCTCGGCTCAGGGCAGTGAGCAACCGAAAGGTCTCCCCACCAGCGGGCGCCGCATGTGTGATTCGAGGAACCGCAGATGATTCGAGGTAGCAGCAGCGCAGGGCGCTCAGGTCTGTGTTAGCCTGCGGAACTTTGCATCTCTAAGGGTGCTGAGTGTTAAAGTGGAGGATGGATGAGGTCAAGCTAGGGAAGACGTTGCAGGCCTGAACTAGGGCGGTGGTAGCAGAGCAGTTTGCCCACCTTCTGGACCAGCCACCCACTCTAAGCCATCAGCTGGCCCTTTATCACCGCTGGGCTTTCCTACCCCAGCAGCAAAAGTTCACCCACATAATCCACTGTCCAAAGGCTCCTCACAACTCCCCAACCAGAGGGAGTCGAGGCCACACCAAGGCGGTCATCCCACTGTGCAGGTGGAGAAACAGCCACAGAAAAGCCTCCTTCAGCTGGAGAGGGGCTGCACTCAGCCTGGAGTCAGGCCTCTGCCCATCACCACATGTTCCCCACTGGGTCTTTCTGTGCCCAGTCCCTCAGCTTTTAACTTTTATGGGGCCCTTGGAATACTTGTGAGTGCCAACGGCATCTGACAAGACATAAGACACCCTGAAATCCCACCCCCCGGGCCCCAGCCCTGCAAAATCCACCAGAATCTGTCGTGGGAGTTCTTGGGGGTTGGTGGGGAGCTCACTCCGGAGGGCTTTGGTGAGGATTTCCAGAGCTTCATTCTCCATGAGTTCCATCAGGGGCAGTGGCAGCTGGAGAAGCAGCAAGAGGCTTAGGCGTCCAGGGACTTCATCTCTGCCCACAGCTGAAATGCCCCCACCTCCCTGTGGCCCCCACCCTGCCTGCCCGCCCCTCCACCCTGCCAACCACCCCCAACTTTCATATCCTATCAACCCCCAATTTGCCTATCCCCTGCCTCACTGAAACTCCCAGTCTCCCCAGCCCCTCCAACCCTGCTCTGCTGCTCTGCCCAGTAGGCTTGATGGGGCATGTGCTTCACAATATTGAGCGATGACATTGAGGAAGACTTTTCTGGGAGAAGAGAAAAAAGGGTTAGTCATCTGCAGACTCCTGGGCCTTCCCTGGAGCAGAGGAGATGGGTAGGCACCTTGTGAGAGGGAATGGCCTTCAGAGACCAGCTCCTGGTGCAGCCTTGGGGTCAGCATGGGACAGAGGTTACAACCCTGAGCTTTAGAGCCCCACCCACCTGGTTCCAGTTCTGACTGCCCCACAGTGTGACACTTAGGACCAGTGACTGATACTCTCTGACCCTCAAGTTCTTCATCAGTAAAATGGGGTAATAAGAACAGCTCTTGGCCGGGCACAGTGGCTCATGCCTGTAATCCTAGCACTTTGGGAGGCCGAGGTGGGCAGATCACAAGGTCAGGAGTTCGAGACCAACCTGGCCAACATGGTGAAACCCCCATCTCTACTAAAAATACAAAAATTAGCCGGGCATGCTGGCAAGTGCCTGTAATCCCAGCTACTCGGGAGGCTGAGGCAGGAGAATCACTTGAACCAGGGAGGCGGAGGTTGCAGTGAGCCGAGATTGTGCACCTGTACAAAGACGTGAGACTCTGTCTCAAAAAAAAACTAAAAAAAAAAAAAAAAAAGAACAGCTCTTGGCTCTTGGCCAAGCGGTGGCTCACGCCTGTAATCCCAGCACTTCGGGAGGCCAAGGTGGGCAGATCACAAGATCAGGAGTTCAAGACCAGCCTGG
Source organism: Pongo pygmaeus (assembly GCF_028885625.2). Classification (NCBI taxonomy): domain Eukaryota; kingdom Metazoa; phylum Chordata; class Mammalia; order Primates; family Hominidae; genus Pongo; species Pongo pygmaeus. The sequence continues at coordinate 10,414,256 of NC_072382.2, forward strand.
CCAATATGGTGAAACGCCGTCTCTACTAAAAATACAAAAATTAGCCAGGCATAGTGGCAGGCACCTGTAATCCCAGCTACTCAGGAGGCTGAGGCAGGAGAATTGCTTGAACCGGGGGGGCGGAAGTTGCAGTGAGCCGAGATCGCGCCATTGCACTCCAGCATGGGCAACGGAGCGAGATTCTGACTCAAAAATAAATAAATAGCCGGGCACGGTTGGCTCACACCTGTAATCCCAGCACTTTGGGAGGCCGAGGTGGGCGAGGTCAGGAGATTGAGACCGTCCTGGCTAACAAGGTAAAACCCCGTCTCTACTAAAAATACAAAAAATTAGCCGGGCGTGCTGGCGGGCGCCTGTAGTCCCAGCTACTCCAGAGGCTGAGGCAGGAGAATGGTGTGAACCCGGGAGGCAGAGCCGGGTTGGCGCCACTGCACTCCAGCTTGGGCGACAGAGCAAGACTCCGTCTCTAAATAAATAAATAAATAAATAAATAAATAAATAAAAAATAAATAGCTCTTTATGGAGGTTGTGAAGTTTGAAGGTGACAATCCAGGGGAAGCCCCGTGCCTGGCACACAGCAAGTGCTCAATATGTAACCATTGTTATACTGTTATTGGTTCTGACTCTCTGATGAAGTAGTTTGAGGGGGTGCCAGACAGTGCCCAGCACGTAGTAGGGGCTTAGAAATTGTAACCAGCAACTGACTAATGGAAAGACGTACACCTCCTCAACCAGCGCAAATCATAAGACAAGGAGTTAACTCTTGCAACTGGTGGGATGATTCCATTAAAAACGCAGGTCTCGCCGGGCATAGTGGCTCACACTTGTAATCCCAATACTTTGGGAAGCCGAGGCAGGAGGATCACTTGAGCCCAGGAGTTTGAGAGCAGCCGGGGCAACATGTCGAAATTTTCTCTACAAAAAATAAAAAATTAGCTGAGAAGGGTGGTGCCGGCCTGTCCTCCCAGCTCGGGGTGGTGGGGGTGGCTGAGATTGGAGGGTACCTTGAGCCTAGGAGTTTGAGGCTGTAGTGAGCTATGATCACAACACTGCACTCCAGCCTGGGCGACAAAGCAGGACGTCGTCTCTAAAAAACAAAGGCCAGGCGCAGTGACTCAAGCCTGTAGTTCCAGCACTTTGGGAGGCCGAGGCCGGCGGATCACTTGAGGTCAGGAGTTCGAGACCAGCCTGGCCAACATGGTGAAACTCCGTCTCTACTAAAAATACAAAAATTAGCCGCACGTGGTGGCGCGCGCCTGTAATCCCAGCTACTCGGGAGGCGGAGGTTGCAGCGAGCAGAGATCGTGCCATTGCACCCCAGTCTGGGCGACACAGCGAGACTCCGTCTCAAAAAAAAAAAAAAAGTGGGAGGCGGGAGGATCACTTGAACTGCAGTGAGCTATAATCGCACCACTGCACTCCATCCAGCCTGGGCGACAGAGTGAGATCCTGTCTCAAAAACAAAACAAAACAAAACGAAACAAAAAACCCCCGCAGGTCCTACCACGGGGTCTTTGCGCAATTTATTTGGTGCGTCCTTCCCCGGACTCTGCGCGCCACGACCGAAAGGCCTGTTACAACGCCTGCCCGGGAGGGGGCGCTCCAAGAATGCCTGGCGGATTTAAAGGGGGAAATACTGGCGCGGGCGCCTCTCCCAGGGAATCCTAGACACTTGGATCCCATCAGTTTCCCCCCATTTTACAGCTCCAGAAATTGAGTCCCTGGCCAGCTTATTGCCCTGCGGGCGCCCACGGCCTGACGAGGCCACACTGACCGGCCTCGATCTGGGATGCAGTGTCCTTCTCCCCCAGATTGATTTCCATGGAGCTGCCGCGGTGCAACTCCAGCTCCACCAGCGCGTGCTCGTCCAGTTCCTCCGGCTTGTGGCTGGCCTTGTACCCCTCGTCCAACGAACCGCGCCCCGGGCTGTGCCACCCGCGGGTCTTGCTAATGTTGCGGCCCTCCTCGTCGAAGCCCTCGCAGACCTCGGACAGCGGCATGTTCAGCTGTGCCTGGGACAGCGTGGTCGTGGTCCACAGGTCCCGAGTGTCGTTGTGCACGCTCTCCTTGTCCGAGCCTTGGCGGTCGGAAGACTTGAGCGACACCTGTGGGCCACATACAAGGAGGGAGCCAAGAGTCGCGGATGGCTGGAGCGGGAAGGAAGAGAGGGCTGGGGAACTGAGCCGGGCCCGGTTGGGGATCCCGTAGAACGTGGGGTTGGGTGGGGGCTGCGGGCAGCCAAGGCTGAGTAAGAAATAGCGCCAGGGGCCCGAATCGGACCAAGGGTGGGTTGGGAGCGGACAGGGTAACGGGCCCGGGAAGAGGTCTTACTTTCGAAGGCTTTTCCTCCATGGTTCTGCCCCAACGGACCCAGACGCCACAGGCCTCGAGACGAGAAGAGGGTCAACGCTCCAGGAAGGGAGCGGGGCAGGGTCTCTCGCGCTGGGAGAGTTCAAACGACAGCCCTCCACGCGAGATGCCATTCTCTCCCCTGCCTCTCCCTTCCCGCACCCCACCCGCCAATGTGTGTGCGGAGGCTGGAGACGTGCAGCCCATCCCGGCTGATCCCCACGCCGGACCCTACCCAGCCTCCTCCAGGCAGAGACGCAGGCCTGAGAGGGCCGAGACTTGACCGACCTGGGTGCCCGGGGACCCTCGGCCTGGGGGTCACGGGAGGCCAGAGGTGCCCCCACGGTGGCCCGAGGAAAGCACTTCCACACCCACTCGCGTCCGGGAGCGTCACGCCCGCAGCGGTGCAGACCGTTTTCATTTATTGATGCAGGCTTTGAGGCACAGTCGTGAGGTGCTGTGAGGGATACGCCCGCCCGGGGCAGCGACACAGAAAGCCTTGGGGGGTCTGGAGATGAATGGAAGTGAGGGAAGGGCCGGGGCCGGGGAGGCGGCGGAGAGGCAACTGTAGCCTCCTCCCCAGACTTCAGTCTCGTGGAAAGAGGGCTCTTTGGTCAAACAAGCCAGGCATGCCGGGGAGAGCAGAAACGAAGCCCTTGAGAGGCCCGGCCAGGGATCCTGCCCCTACACCGGCACGCTTTTGTCTCGGGGACGCCCGGGGCCGCGGGGCCGCACGGGCTTCCTGGGGGGATTGGGGCGGCGGCGATCTCGCGGCGCGCGGGGCAGCGGGCAGCCGCGCTCGCTCTGCGTATCCGAGGACTCGTCGATGAAGGCCAGGTTCTCGCTGGGATAATCCAGGGCCGAGGCCGTGGGCGGGGAAGGCGGCTGAGCCTTCTCGGGGGGCGAAGGGGATCGGGGCCTGCCCAGCGGCTGCGCTGGACAGGGCGGTGGAAGCAGCAGTGGCTGCTCCTTCTCCGGCGGCGGGGCGGCGGGCCCGGCTCGCTGGGTCACGCGCGCTGTCACCGTGCCAGTCCAGCTGGCAGCCTGCGCCGTGAGGCCGCCCATCTGCACGGAGAGGGAAAGCAGCCCTCGACTAGAGGTCTAGACCACTTCCACGACCTCCCGGGAACCTGCCCCTTCACCAGCAGGGATCAAACCCCAACCCTCTTTTCTGCCTGGTCCTCCAGCCTCAGCCAGCCCCAAGGATGGAAGGGCTCCTCCGCTGGGTGCTCCCAGCAGGGTGGCAAAATACAAATCGCCTGGCTAAATGTGAATTTCAGAGAAACAACAAATAAAATTTTAGTATAAATATATCTCGTGCAATAGTTGGGACATGTTTTTTTTGTTTGTTTGTTTGTTTGTTTGTTTTTGAGACAAGTCTAGCTCTGTCATCCAGGCTGGAGTGCAGTGGTGCGATCTCGGCTCACTGCAACCTCTGCCTCTCCGGTTCAAGCGATTCTCCTGCCTCAGCCTTCCAAGTAGCTTGGATTACAGGCGCCCGCCACCACGTCCAGCTAATTTTTATATTTTTAGTAGAGACAGGGTTTCACTGTGTTGGCCAGGCTGGTCTCGAACTCCTGACCTCGTGATCCACCCGCCTCAGCCTCCCAAAATGCTTGGATTACAAGCGTGAGCCACTGCTCCCCCCCGCCATAATAAAATTTTATTTATTTGAAATTCAAATTTAACTGAGTTTTGTTTTTTTGTTGTTTTTAATGTTTGTTTGTTTGTTTGTTTGTTTGAGACCACGGCTTACTCTGTCGCCCAGGCTGGAGTGCAGTGGTGCAATCATGACCCACTGCAGCCTCGACCTCCCCTGGCTCAAGCGATCCTCCCATCTCAGCCTCCCGAGTAGCTGGGACTACAGGCATACACCACCACGCAGGGCTAATTTTTGTGCCTTTTCTAGAGGCGGGGTCTCACCATGTTGCCCGGGCTGGCTTTCTGCATTTTTATTTGCTAAATCCGGCAATCCTACCCATGAGGGAAGAGGTGGTGAAGTTACCCACAAACTTATACCCCTCTGTTCCCTGCGGGGCACACACAGAGGCTCACTCAGCCCCTGCCTCAGGAGCCCACGCCCTGGATAGGAGACAGCCTGATCAACCCTCTGCTAGAGAACAGCACATTTGCACCACAGTGCGCAGGCACAGTGCCAACCCTGGGGCGCCTACCTCTGCCCGAGTGCGGCGGGACACTACTCGCAGCCAGTTCCCGATGGTGGTGAGCACTGAGGCGAAGTAAGCCAGGCCGAGCAGGATCCAGAACCACACCAGCGGCTGATAGGCTGGGGAGTCCTGCCTGGGGTCCGCGCCTGGGATACCACCAGGGAAGGCAGAAAGAATTGGATTGTGGGGCAAGCCTGTGAGCTCTGGTTCAGTGCCCCACTCTCAGGTTCTGGAGAGGACCTGCCCTCCCTAGGGCGATGGGTATGTGCTTGAGTGTGTGAGTGCAGGCAGGAAAATGAGTGGTGTGCATGAGTTGAAAGTGTGCAAGATAAAAGCATGCAAGAAGGGGCACTCCCGTGCAAGAATGTGACACATGCGAGGGGTGCATTTAATATATGTGTGAGCATGCATGAGACTCAAGCATATAAGAATGTGAGTGTGCATAAGGCGCTGGCGTGTGTGCAAGGCTGTGATGGTGCATTCCATGATGGATGCAGGGGTTAGAGCAACCACATGGGATTTGGAGGGAAAGGCGGGAGTGCAGAGCCCCGATCAGGAATAAAGTAGATGGGAAAGTGCAGCACAAGAAGGGAGGCCTCACCGGCCACATAGTCGCCGAAGCCCACGGTGGTAAGCGTCACTATGACAAAGTAGATGGCCTCCAGCTTGCTCCAGTCCTCCATATAGCAGAACACGAACGTTGGCGTGAGGACAAAGAGCAGGCAGCCGATCAGCAGGAAAAGCATCGCTGACAGAACTCTTACTAGCTCTGGTGGCACGTGCCACTTCTGCGGGGAGGGGCAGTAGGCAGGACCCAGGAGACACCAACAATCCCCACTCCCATACTCCCCACTCCCACCCCCAGGAGCCTGTGGGAGAGGCTTATGGTCTTTGGGGGTGCGCTCATGTGCCAGGGACATGGGGAAGGGTAGCCGGAGCCCAGCACGAGGGCAGGCAGGGCATGGAGCAGCTCACCAAGAAGATGGCTTCAATGTGACCGATGCCATGGCGCAGGGAGGAGCCCAGCCGGTCCCCGACCCCTGCCAGTAGGATCCCAAACAGAGGAATCCCCACCAGCGCATAAAAGATGCAGAAGAGGCGCCCGGCATCTGTGCGCAGGGCCACATTGCCATAGCCTGGGCAGAGGGGCGATGCAGGAAGTCTAGGGGCCACCTGGGACCCCTCCGTCTCCCTGCACCTTCCCCCATGAGGAAGCTCCTTGCCGCCCCCCACATGCCAATCCCCTCCCCCACCGATGGTGGTGATGATGGTCCCTGAGAAAAAGAAGGCGCTGCCCAGGTCCCAGGCTGAGTGGCTGCTGTTGCTGGTCGAGTTGGTTTCTGGGTCTGCACCCCCTCCCAGGGCATCAGCCACCTCCTGCAGGATAAGGCGCAGAAGGAGGAGCTTCAGTTCTTCCCTCCTGTCTAGGGCAACTCGTGGCCCCTCCAGTCTCTAGGGTGACTCCCTCCCTGCTCCTCCCTGTTCTCCCCTTCCCTCTGGTCTCCCAGGAGGCAGTCTCTTACAGCAGAAGATGCAAACTGTGTCCAGTCTACCTTCAGGCAAGTTTGTTTGACTTCTACAATGTTTGAGAAACATTTTCGGTATCTGGCCCCTAACTTCAGACAACAAATTTCCACTTTTACCATAGTCAGGAGCACAGACCCTGGGACCAGACTGCCTGGGTTCAAATGTTGGTGCTATGGGACCTTGGGCAAGTTAACTCTCTAGCCTCAGCTTCTGCATGTCTCAAGTGGGGATGATAGTGACAGCATCTGCCTCCCAGATTTTTTTGTGAACTTGCTACAAAGTAAGCACTGACTGTTAAGTAAGTTCCCAAGCAGTGACCACACCCTGTGCTTCTAGCTTTCCAACCCCACCACTACCATTGCACCTACGGAAGCTGAATTTGAGTCCCTTTCCTTAGAAAATCTCAAGAAAGCTAGGGACTTTCTCTCCAGGAAGGTTTATATGCCACAAAATTTTGCTTCCAATTTTTAGGAGGTTTATACGCACACACAAAAACACACACATCCCACCCCTGCCGAAGCCCAAGCCAAACCCTGTGCTGCGGTGTAAATAATATTGATTGAGCACCTCTCAGTAAGTATTATTATTATTTTAAGGCTAGTCAAGTGAAGCAGTGGGAGTGGAGAAGGGACCAAGAAATCTGTAACTGGTTGTGATCAATTAGTTGTAAACACTACTGTACTCGGACCAGCCAATACATATTATTAAATGAATGTAATGTCCCTATTTGGATGTCTCCCCCTCTCGCCAGCATGCAGGTCCCATGGGCAGGGACTATTTTGAGAGTGCTTGTCCTAGGTGAGAGGAAGTCAGAGAGACTCTTCCCCAAGCAGCAGTGCCAAGGTACCAGAATGCTGTCTGTGGGGCGTATCATAAAGCACCTGTTCGCCCCGCCCCCTGATTGCAGTCCTCATTAGCAAGACTTAGTCCAAACTCATCTTCCTAAAGTGGCTGCTCAACACCCTGCATGGCTCCCCACTCCTTGCAGACCTAAACGCCCTAGATCAGCATTCAAGTCCTTTTTTCAAACTTCCCCTAGTCTTCTCCCTGGGACTCCAATTTGGCACCCCATGTTACAGCAACCTTCCCCCCAGATTTTCTGAGATGATTCCATTTCCTGTAATAATTGTTAATAAAAGCAAGAAGCAAAATAGCTAATTAAAAGTGATTTAATGTGTATTTTGCAACACTTTTCCAATAAATTCACGACTTCAGGGAAAAATCCTTTGTCATCCTGTGTGTTCTAATTTTTGCTTCAAATGACTAGGCATCTGCTAACTCCAGGTTCTGCAAAATGCTCCGGAACTTTCCAGCTTCCACGCCTTTGCCCATGCTGTCTCTCCACATGGGCGTCTCTTGCCCCTCGTCTCTACTCTCTACCCCTCTCGCCTGGTGTATTTCAATCAGCAGGTCATCCCTTAGGCCCCTGCCATCTCCGTCCTTGTCCCCAGCCCCTAGCTCAAGGTCTAGCACAATTGGTGCTTAACAGAAAGAGGGAAACTTCCTTTCCACTGAATCCTACAGTGATCTGTCTGACCATGGATCTCTCCCCTCACCTAGATGTGACACCCTCCAAGGCAGACCCTGTGCCTGATCCACCCCAATATCCCCTTGGCATATAACACTACAGCACCTAGCACACAGTAGGTGCACAATTGCTGCACAACTAATTCAGGGAGCGAATCCTACTGTGGAAGAGAAATAAAGCGGCTGTCACCCACCCTTCCAGGTCCTGCCTCTCCTTTTCTTCCTTTTTCTTATCCAGGAAAAAAGCAATTCCATTGTGAAGACAAACTAGGTCAGATTCCCTCCCTCCTTCCCTCCCTCCCTCTGCCCTGTGGTCTGGCCAGACACATTCTTCCCACGCCTCTCTGAGCCTCCACTGGCATTCTGGAAGTGTCAGAGACGATGTTGGGTGGTCTGTGTCCTGACCCCACCCCACACTCATCTCTGCCCTGAGTCCTGCTGCCTTGAGAATCCGCTGGAACGCTGAGGCCTCCGTGCCAATGGCCCCTCCCTCCACAAAGAACAGGCAGGGAACAAAGGGTACTCTTCAATTTCAAATAATAGACATTAATTTATTAAAGCGAAATCTTAATTTTTTTGTATGACTGTGACTCTGAAATCAGAAAAAGTAACAGAGGTGCCTGCCTGACTGTACCCCAGAAGGCTGCAGCCCAACACTTTCTTTTTCTTTTCTTTTTTTTTTGAGACCGATCATCCAGGCTGGGCTGGAGTGCAGTGGTGTGATCTTGACTCACTGCAATCTCTGCCTCCTGGGTTCAAGCAAGCGATTCTCCTGCCTCAGCCTCCCGAGTAGCTGGGACTACAGGCATGCACCACCACACCTGGCTAATTTTTGTATTTTTAGTAGAGATGGGGTTTCGCCATGTTGGCCAGGCTGGTCTTGAACTCCTGACCTCAGGTGATCCACCCACCTCAGCCTCCCAAAGTGCTAGGATTGCAGGCATGAGGCACTGTGCCCGGCCAACACTCTCTTGAGTCTATGGTTGGAGTCTGACCAGAAGTGCCTCAGGGAACCCTGACACACCCCCCTTCTCCCCACATGGTAAGCATGCATGCTAGGGGGAAGGGGCACCTGACCTGGCATTCCCGGTGGCATGGATCCTGGAACCCTCCCAAATCACCTGCACATGTTCATATGCACACTTTTTCAGGGGGAGGGGGTGTGTTCGCCATGTTCTTGGGCTTTTCTAAGGCACATGACTCCAAGAAAAGTATGGGAACCGGTGTAGGTAGGGTTGCCAGATTTAGCAAACAAAAATATTGCTTGGGATGGACTTGTATTAAAAAGGCATTTGTGGGCCAGGCGTGGTGGCTCATGTCTGCAATCCCAGCACTTTGGGAGGCCGAGGCGGGTGGATCACTTGAGGTCAGGAGTTTGAGACCAGCCTGGCCAACATGGTGAAATCCCGTCTCTACTAAAAACACAAAAATTAGCCGGGCGTGGTGATGAATCCCTGTAATCCCAGCTGCTTGGGAGGCTGAGGCAGGAGAATCGCTTGAATCTGGGAGGTGGAGGTTGCTGTGAGCTGAGATCACACCACTGCACTCCAAACTGGGCGACACAGGGAGACTCCGTCTCAAAAAAAAAAGGCATTTGCGGTTTAACTGTAATTCATGTTTAAATGAGAGTCTTGGATTTTGTGTGGCAATCTAGACCAGTGAGACCTGTGCAAATGTAACACAGCCCATGCGCATGGCCATTCATTCATTCATTCATTTCCCCCTCATCCCACCACCATCACACCCTGAAGGAGACATTATAGGTGCACAGTCCTGTGCCAGGCTCTCCAGGGAAAACAAATGACCCCACAGTTGCCCTATTGAAAACGCAGAGACCTGGACCCCAGCCTCTGTCCCACAGCCTCCCGCTGCACCCCGTCCTCAGGGATACTGATCTGAAAGCAGCACTGGCACAGGGCCTCACTGGCACACAGCTAGTGCCAGGGGTGATGGGTGACAGCTGAAGGGGCTGCGGCCCACCCACGCACCTTGATGAGGAGGCCCAGCTCCTGGTCGCTCACACACGGATGGGCCCTCAGGAACTTCTCTCGGACCTCCCCCAGCTCCCTCTGGGCCTGCTGCTCGTGGGGCTGCTCCAGGGCCCGGAACACCAGGGCACCAGACACCAAGTAAAGCAAGACCAGCGCCAGCAGGGCCAGGAGCGTGGTGCTGCGCATGGCGCGCCCAGGCGCCGGGCCAGCTCCACTGCCCGCCTGGAGGGGCCGGGCGGGGGGCTCCTGGGGAGCTGTCGTCACTGCGGGCAAAACCAGGGATGCTGGGGTCACTGAGCTGGCCTGACACCCACACCCTCCTTCTCGATCCCCTACACACCCAAAGATCCATGAAGCCCCCAGCTGCACTGTCCACAGATATCCCTCTGGCTGGACACACCCAGTCCCCCTCCTATCTCCAGCCTTCCCCTTACCTCCGCTGCCCGGCCCTCAGCCCCTGTCTCGGACTACCGGGTGAGGAAAGAGAGGAGGACACCGAGAAGGGAAAGGAAGGCGAGTGGGAGGCGGAAAGAGAGCCTAAGCCTGCCTAGGGGGAAGCGGGGCGAGCGAGAAAATGTGTGGGACCTGGGGGGGTGCGGGGAGCTGGCCCTAGAGGAGGAGGCTGAGGGGGCTCGGAGGCGTCGGAAGGGAAACCCGGAGGAGAGGCCGGACCGCGCAGGGCGGGGACAGGGGAATGGCGGGTCCCGGCTCGCCCGTTGTGGCTGCGACAGCATCTCCGCGGCTTCTCCGACCCCTCTCGCCTCGCCCTGCTTCCTGGCTAGCCCTCCAGGGTGCCCCCGCGCCCCGCCGGGTTTCGAGGAACCCAGGGGCGAGTCCCGGCCGCCGCACCCAGGCGAGGAGGGGTGCTGGGGACGCCCAGTTCCCGGAAAAAGCGGGGCGGGGGTCCGCAAAGGCCACACCGGGGCTGCAGTCCCCGAGACAGCTGTCAGTCCGGGACAGCCGGCGGCGGCGCCCACGCGCACACACGCCCCGGCACGCGCCGCCACGCGCGGGCACAAAGACCCGCGCGCCCACGCTCCATCCCGAGGCTGCAGCGCCGCGCCGCCCCGCTGCACGCACGCACCCCACCTGCACACTCCGCAGACGCCCCGGCACCCCCGGCCCCCATGGGCGTGCCGGCCGCGCCAGGGCACCCAGAGCCCACGCACACGTGTGCGGACACTAGCGTGCACACGCCAGACCGCAAGGCCACCGCGCAGCGCCCGCAGCTCGCTCCCACCGCCTCCCCCGCGTCCGCACAGCGACGCCTCGGAGCGTGGCGGGCGGCGGGACCGGCGGCCACACCACTCCCGGAGGCGCCCACGCGCGAGAGGTGGGCACCCCGCCCGGCCAGTCGCCCCTGGGGCGCCCCTGCCCCGGAGTCCTCCCTGAGCACCGGAGCCCGCCCCGCACTTACTGTCGGCCCCGCTGCGGCTGTGGCTGAGGCCCGGATTCCAGCACGGCCTCGCCGGTGCCGACTGGGCCGCGGAGGCGGCAGGGGCGGAGCGGGCGGCCGCCGGGGCTGGGACCCCCCTCCCGCCGGCAGAAGCCCCCCTCCTCCCGCGGTTAACCCCTCCGGCGCCGCGCTTCCCTCCGTGCAGCGCCCTCGCCGCCGGCGCCGCCCCAAGCCGTTTACCTGCGGCCGCCCGGCTCCCCACAGCCGGCCAGCCCCGGGAGGTGGGTGGCAGAGGAGCCGGAGAGGGGTTGCAGCTGGGGCCAGCCTTCTAGCCTTGGACCGGAGCCCAGTGTGGCCAGTGGCAGGGCCCCGACCTGGGCATCAGCTGGCCCACCTCTCCGGACAGGCACCACGCTAATCTGGCATCTCCCAGGCCCATTACCGGATCGGGAAGGGCCCGCAACTCTCCGCCCCTGGGGACAGCCTGGCCCTTGGGCTCAGCACTCATGAGGGAGGGGCTCCGCGGAACAAAGGGGTGGGGGAAACCCGGTGGGGCCACCTGGAATTGGCCGACGTGGAGGTTGGGACCCACCTCTGGGGAGCTGCTGCTGGAGCACCTCCTGCCCCCACTCCAGCTTTTGGCCCTCTACCTGCTCCCCGGCTATCCCTCCAGGGTGCTCCCTGCCCCAGCTTTTGGTTCTCACTTCCATGCCCAGAAATCAGCCCCGGAAGGCTGTGGCTGAAGCTGCCTGCAGATCCCAGCATGGCACTGGTGCCAGCATCCGCTCTCCCACTGCCTGAACACCCAGGCCCTGGCCGGTCCTGAACTTGCCCCGCCCTGTTCTCACCCACTTGCAACCTGTGACCTCTCCAAAGACCCTCTGGTGCCTGCTGGGGTCCTCAGCCCTCATGCTGGATGGCTTTCAGCCTGGGCTTTGAGGCTGACCACCCGCTACTGGTAGGGAACCTGGACGGGTTACCAAACTCTGGAGTCTCCCTGTTCCCACTTACAGAAAAGGGGTGATTAATCATCACTTCGGGGTGCTGTTCTGGGCATTAAGGAGGTCAGTGTTTAGAAATCCTCAAAACAGAGCCTGGCACACACAATAAAGTGCCCCACAAACGTTAGCAGTTTTCCTTTCAACAAAAAGTGATTGTCCAGCTTCAAGCTGATTCTCTATGAGTCTCAGATGCCCTCTCTGGAGGCCCGTGAGGGCCTGGTGCCCAGGATGATCCCAAGTAAAGGGTTTTGAAGCAGGCCCAGTGATAAGCCAAGGGCACTCTGAAAAGCTGGAACAACCACCTATGTGGGCAGGGGACAGACCCTCCAGCAAAGGACTCCTAGCCATCAGAACTGCCAGGGCCATGGGAGCAGAGGGCAGTGACTATGCTACTAAGGACAGTGGAGAAGAGGGCTACCGGGAGGGCATAGCTAGGGGACCACCTGTACATCTGGGCAAACCCACGCCCTGGTAGGAAGATGGGGGCTGCTCAGTCACCGCACCAACTCCCCAGCAAGCCCTGGACTAACTCCTGATTCCTAAAGACCAGGTTGGGGTGGTGATAGGGAAATAGGGCCTCCAGAAAGTCTAATCCATTGGGGTTAAGACTCAGAAGCTGCCAGGCATGGTACCTCATGCCTGTAATCCCAGCACTTTGGGAAGCTGAGGTGGGTGGACTGCTTGAGCCCAGGGGTTCGACACCAGCCTGGGCAACATGGTGAAACCCCACCTCTAAAATAAAAAATTAAAAACTTAGTCAGGAATGGTGGCATGTGCCTGTAGTCCCAGCTACTCGGGAGGCTGAGGCAGGAGGATCGCTTGAGCCTGGTAGGTTGAGGCTGCAGTGGGCCATGATCGTGCCACTGCACTCCAGTGTGAGTGACAGAGTGAGACCCTGCTTCAAAAAACAAAACAAAAAAACCTCAATGGCCACATACTCAGTAATGTGGGGCTGTGGGGCTCAGCAGAGGCACCATGTCCCTTGACCAGGAGACAGAAGGCTTCCTAAAGGAGGTGACAGTTGACGCAGGTCTTGAGGAAAGAGTAGCAACTGTTCAAGTGGAGAGGGATCTGGAGTTAGTGGGGGCAATTCTGGGCCAGGAGAGCTTTGAGAACAAAGGCCTGTGTGGTCTCCTTCCCTTGCAAACTGCAGGCCCCTCCTCTCCCAGTCCACCAGCCTTGATGGGGTAAGTCACCCCTGCCCAGCCTAGCAGCCCACTTCAAGGGCCAGTGACTGTTCAGCCTTAGGCTAAACAGGCAAAAGTGATAGGAACACAAGGCAGATGACAGACAGGTGTACAACTGTGGGGCGCAGACACTGTTTATTGAGTGGCAGGCACAGGAGAGGTAGCTGGCTCCAGTGTGGAAGCAGAGGTGGCAGGTCATGCCAGGGCGCTGTGGGCATCTGGCAGCCAGGGCCACGCCCCCCATCCTAGGGGGACAGCACAAGCTCACTATGACAGGAGCAGCAAGGAGCCGGCCAGAGGAGGGGGCAGCCACGACCCCCAGGATCCTGGGCAAGAAGCGGCAGACAAACTTGGCACAGGGGCCTAGGGTGAGGGGGACTGGGGCCTGGGTATTCTGTGGGGGAGGGAGGGGGATCACGTCTGTGGGGTGGAGTAGAGACTGTGGTGGTGGCCGCCTGGTCCTGGCACCTGGGAGAAGAGCAGAGGAGTGGTCTTCGTCTGGCTGCCCCCACACCAGCCCGGCTCACGCCCGATGGCACCATACCAGCTCCCAGAGCCTAGACTGCCCGACATACTGCAGCAGAGAAACAGGGTCAGTCTCAGGACAGTGACCAGGGCCACAGTCACAAGAGCTGCAGGAGGAAGACAGGCTTAGAACAGAACCCCTGTGACCTAGACCTTCGGGGCCCAGGGCAAAGTACATCTCTGGGCAAGGGGTGGAGGCTTTAGCAACAGGAACCCAGGGGACCTCACCTGGTACAGATGGGGAAGCAAAGGCCATGGCAGGGATGGAAGGCAAGACCCGGCTATCTCGGTCCCCCATAGCTTGATGGAGCCGGCAGGGGGGTGGGGCAGGGGTACTGAGGCAGTGCCACGGCTCCTACCTGGTGCTCTCACCCCGGCTGTGCTCCCAGGAGCAGCCCTCATCTTCACAGTGCCCAGCCCGGTCAAAGAAGTAGGACCGAGAGGCAAAGACCTGCCCATTGAGGATGTGGCTGGTGCTCTAGGGGAGGAAGCCATCATCGATAGTTACTCCTGTCCCGCACTGGCCTCCCAGGCCCATCCCCAGACCCCAACCCAGGATTCCCAGCATCCGCCCCTCTCCACTGGCCCCACGGAGGAGGGAGCAGACCCTTACCAGGTCCTGTGGGGGCCGGTGCACCCGGAAGAAGCCCACCAGCAGGGTGGTGGGCAGCAGCTCCCACACAAAGAGGATGAGGCCAAATACCAGGTAGCCTTTGTTCCCCAGGTCATTCACCAGGTCCGCCTGTGGGAAGGCAGGGGCTGGTGCCAGTCTGCAGTCATGCCAAAGGGGTAGTGGGACACGGCCCAGGCCAGCTGGGGCCAAGGTGCCACAGCTACTAAGGAGGTGGCAGACATGCGTATGCCCACCTGGTCAGACACATTGTACCAGTCGTAATCGAAGGTGTCCAGCCGGCTCTGGGGGGCCAAGGCCAGTGCTGTCAGGTTGTAGCAGGCCCGGCTGGCATAGAGCAGGACCATGGCGCCACCCATCGCGGCCGCCTGGCACACACTGGTCCCCTGGCACAGGTAACAACAGAGGACCCTCAGGGAGAGAAGGCTCCCAGCTTCCTCTACACCCTGAGAACCGCTGCCGAGAGACCCCAAAAGACACCTGGGCATCAGTGCTGCGGCCCTACCTTGGCCTCCAGGTAGATGCTAGTGGAGGGTGCCCGCCTGGCGACGAGGCAGAGGCAGGCAGCAAGAGACAGCGCACAGATGACGAACAGGGAGTCGCTCACCAGGACGCGGACAAGCAGCAGGGCCCAGGGCTGTGCCCGGCGCCGATGGGAGAGCACAGCACACAGCACGTTCACCAGCAGAAAGAGCAGCGAGGCCCCCACAAAGGCCCCTCGGACAGCGAGCCTGCAGCCACAGCACAGTCAGCGCGGGCCCTCAACAGCCCTGGCACTCACCACATGCCCCACCTCCTGCAGGAAACCCCCAATGTCGACAAAACTCAGGGCATCCAGTCTGAGCCCTGTTCCTCCACTCTTACAGATGGAGAAACTGAGGCCCAAAAAGGTCAGAAGGTGACTGACAGCCATGGTACCTCGGAAGGTGCACCAACTGGAGTCAGAAGTCTCCGTCTGAGCCCCAGCTCTGCGACCTTGATCCTGCTGTCTTACCTGGCTGGGCCTCAGTTTCTTCATCTCTCAAGGGAGGATAGTAGCCTCTCAGGGAAATTGTACAAATAAAAGATGGCTGGGAAAGCTCTTTATAAACCGTAAGACACTGTACAAATGACAAGGGCATTGTGGCCCCAGGTCACCCAGGAGTGCATATGGCTTTGGTGCTTCCATGGGCTGGAGCCTCCAGCTCGCCCTCCATGGTGGATGACACTGGGGCCCTCTCCCTCACACTACCACAACCATTCCTATTCTTGTGTCTTGCAGATCTGCAACGCCTCTGCTGAGCCATCTGTGCCAGGTGCTTTAACTTTTCCAAGATCTTCCACAGACATTCCCTGGGTTGCCTTTGTCTCAGCCCTGAGAGGTGGGAAGGGATCTACATGGGACTGTCCCCTGCCCCTGACCTGGAGGCTGAGCCCACCAGTGTCCCGAGTACTTACAAGCCTCGGCTCATCTCCGGCCGACGCTTCACCTTGGCCTTGAACACCACCTAGGAGCAGAGACGCCCTTCACTCCTGTGGGTCCTTGAGGCTTACCACCTCCCGCCCCCCACCCGGGACCACTGTTGGTTACCTGGGCAAAGTAGAGGTTCATAAGCGTCAAGGTGAAGAACTGCAGGCAGACGGGGCAGCAGTAGAGAAGCCAGAAGGGCAAGGGCCCCAGGCGGTTGGCGCGGGGAGTATCTCGGAAGTAGAAGGAGAAGAGGGTGGTACGCAAGGCGGCCCAGAGCAGACACAGGGCCAGGAACACCGTCTGATAGCTGAGACGCTTGTGCCCATACAGAAGCACCAGCCAGAGCTGGGCATAGACGGAGAAGAAGAGCAGGGCATACAGGGTGGTGTAGGCAGCCGTCAGCCCCAGGGTCACAGCAGGTGGCAGCGCAGGCACCAGCCCGGCAGCAGGCACCAGGCCAGACAGGTTACTCTCCATGTCAGGGAGGGAGGCCTGAATCCCGGAGACAGACAAGGAGGGGCTGTCGGCGGGGCCAGGGAAATAAATACGGAGGGGTGGGAATTGCAGGGTGCAGAGAGGGAGATGGGGCGCTCAGGAGGAAAGAAGTCGTGGCTGACAGGCCCCTCCTCCTCAACAGAGAGACCCTTGCCCTTGGAGAACACAGGCAGCCTGGGCCCCAGGCCCCTCACTCAGGGGCATGGAAGGGCAGTCTCTTTTCTCCAGGGCAGACCGGGTAGGGGTTGGGGGTGTCTCCTCCCTGGGCCTACCCCAGAGCCAGGGATGGGGGGATGCAGAGGCCCAAGGAGAGGAGTCCCTGGCCTCGGTCGTTCATGTCGTCCTGGGTGGAGGGGGAGAGCCGGCCGATGCCCGTCGGGTTAGGGCAGCGGCCGCTGCAGGGGGCGCCCAATGCCCCGCTCTCCCCCTCCCCAAGCTGGGGGAGGCTCTCTCTCCTCCAATAATGCGGATGGGGAGGGCCTCTGCCTCCTGTCCTCGTAATTCTCAAAAGCTGCCCCCGCCCCACCCTCCCCCACCGCGTCCACTCTCCAGCCTCAAGGGGAGGGAGGAGGCGGATGCCAGGTCCTCAGGCGGCTGATGGGAGAGCCGGCTCAGGTCGTGGGGACCCGGGGCTCCGGCTCTCCGGCTCCCGCTGCTCCGCCCCCCTCTCCCTCCTGCGCCTGCGCGGGCGCCGTTCGCTACGCAAATTGCGCAGGGGTTCGGCTGGCTCCGCAGTCCAGCGCCGCACCCGGCGTGAAACCATACGAGAATTGGCGCGAGCTGCGCCGCTGGCGGGCGCCCGGGGTTACGGGAGGCGGCAGGAGGGCGGCCGAGTTGCGGGGGCCGTGCCGCATCCAGGCGGTCCCCGGGTGGGCCGTGCCCCGGGCCGCCCGCCTTTACTTGTATGGGGGGCCGCCAGTTCCCACGCTCCTCTCTCCTATACCCAAATCGGGGTCGTGCCGCCCGGCTGGGGGCGGCAACGGATTCCTGTCCCTCGGTCTCTGAAGAAAACTTCCGCCCATAGCCAAGATGGCCCCCGGGCCCCGCCCCCGGGCCTGAACCCGCGGAGCCCCGAATCCCCCGCGCGGGCCCGCCCCCCGCCCCGGCGCGCCCGCGGCCCTGCTCACCTGGCCGGCCGCCTGCCAGGCGTGAGGCCCCCACGGGCCCTACGGTCCACCCTCACCGGGTCCCCGGCTCTCCTCCCGCGCCCGGGCAGCCATCCCAGCCAGGGAGGAGGTTCCTTTCCTTATCTCCAGTGCCCCCGAGATGGCGCGGGAGGTGTCCCCCGAGGCGGGCGGCGCGAAGCTTCCGCGCCTGGGAGGAGGAGCGGGGAGCGGGACTTTCCGACCGGGCACCCAGTCCAGAAGGAGCGGTAACAATAGCAACAATAATCACATCCGACGGCTGAGCTTCAGTTGTGGCTGTGCCAAGCGCCTTCGCCCGCAGTAATCACTCCCTTCACAAAGTTTTCACTGGCTCCCGGGGGAGCTGTCACTATCCCCACTTCACTGGGGGGAAACTAAGGCCCAGAGGGGCTGAAGGACTTGTTGGCAGAAGTGGGTCTCCAGGTTCCAAATGGGGACCCCAGAGAATCCCTCTCCTGCTCCCACACACGCCCAAGATGTGAGGCAGCGAGGATGTGAGGACCGGGGCCGAAGGAGGGAGAAAAAAGGCTGCGGGCGAGGAGCCTTGGGTCGGGCGGCGGGGCGGGGCCGGGCCGGGTTGACCCCGCCTCTGGACCTACCCGAGTGACGTTCCGAGAGGTGATTGGGCCAGATCGCTGACAGTTCCCGTTGCCCAAGCAACTAGGGCTCGGAGCCCGGGGTGCTGGAGGGAGGCGGCAGGCCCGGGTCAGGGGCCTCGAGATCGGGCTTGGGGTGAGACCTGTGCGCCGTCACCACGGGCGGGGCGGGGCCTGGGTCCACCGGGGTTCTGAGGGGAGACTGAGGTCCTGAGCCGACAGCCTCAGCTCCCTGCCAGGCCAGACCCGGCAGACAGATGAGGGCCCAGGAGGCCTGGCGGGCCTGGGGGAGTTAGGGTGGGAGAGGGAGCCAGGGGCACCTGCCTCTGCCTTCCAGGGCCACCGTTGGCCCCAGCTGTGCCTTGACTACCTAACATCTTGTCCTCACAGCCCAGAGCATGTTCCAGATCCCAGAGTTTGAGCCGAGTGAGCAGGAAGACTCCAGCTCTGCAGAGAGGGGCCTGGGCCCCAGCCCCGCAGGGGACAGGCCCTCAGGCTCCAGCAAGCATCATCGCCAGGCCCCAGGCCTCCTGCGGGACGCCAGTCACCAGCAGGAGCAGCCAACCAGCAGCAGCCATCATGGAGGTAAGTACCCCACCACCTCCACCTGCCGGGACACCTCACCCCCAGTCCACTGGCTCCCTGCATCCCAGTTGCATCCACAGGCACTGAATGCTTTGGGTCGGTCCCCAACCTCTCAGAGCCCCAGTTTCCTCTTTTGTAAAACAGCAATTAATAACCACCATTGTAGGACTGTTGAGTTAATTAGCAGGAACATATAGGATGCACTTGATTACAGAGCTGGTGCATATTAAAGCTAAAAAATGGTAGCTGCCGGGCGTGGTGGCTCACACCTGTGATCCCAGCACTTTGGGAGGCCAAGGCAGGAGGATCGCTTGAGCCCAGAAGTTCAAGGCCAGCCTGGGTGACTTAGGGAGACTCCAGCTCTTAAAATACATATGTGTATATGTATGTATATATATGGCAGCTATTAGTGTGGGGCTAGGATAGAAATCAGTGACAGGCAGGCAGTGATCCGAAAAGGAAAAGGGACCTGCCTAAGGCCACACCTGCCTGGTGTTTCTTTCCTTAGAAGGTGGGGGCTGGAAGACTCCTTGGTGCCCTGCCCCAGGCTACATGCTTTCCCTGGGATTGGGCCTTCCAGCTCCCAGATGTATTCTTTCTTGCCCTGTGGCTCGTACCCACAGCAGGGCTGTCCTGGCACAGTGGCCAGGGGCAGCTGACCTCAAGGGGTAGACAGTCCTCCCAGACAGCAGGGCTGTGTGGGGTGAGAAGCACAAGCTCCAAGATGGAAGGACGGACACTGGGGTTCAGTGTCCATTTCGCAGTAGGCTCTACCATCCCTGTGCCCAGCACTGGCTTTGGCACCTAGAACAACAATAGATATCTTCTGAACACAAAAACCAGGTCAAGCCGGGTGGGGTGGCACATGTCTGTAGTCCCAGCAACTCAGGAGGCTGGCTTGAGCCCAGGAATTCAAGACCAGCCTGGGCAACATAGCCAGACCCCATCTCTAAAAATAGAAAACTAGGTCATGTCACTCTGGCACTGAAGCTTAAACGACCTCCTCCCCATTTTCAGGATTAAGAAGGCTTAAGAGGCCTCCTTCCCCTCGCTCTCTTATGCATAAACACACACACTCGATTCTCTCAGATTGGACCCCATAGCTTGCTTTCTTTTTTTCTGTTCGTTTTGTTTTGTTTTGAGACAGGATCTCGCTCTGTCACCCAGGAGGGAGTACAGAGGTGCGATCTCAGCTCACTACAGCCTGGAACTTCTGGGCTTAAGCGATCCTCCCACGTAACTGGGAATACAGGTGTGTGGACCACACCCAGTTAATTTATTTTTTACTTTTTCTTTTTTTTTTTTTTTTCCTGAGACGGAGTCTCACTCTGCTGCCCAGGCTGGAGTGCAGTGGTGCAATCTCGGCTCACTGCAACCTCCGCCTCCTGGGTTCAAGCAGTTCTCCTGCCTCAGCCTCCTGAGTAGCTGGGACTACAGGCGCACGTACGTCACCATGCCCGGCTCATTTCTTCTATTTTTATTAGAGATGGGGTTTCACCGTGTTAGCCAGGGTGGTCTCGATCTCCTGACCTTGTGATCCGCCCGCCTCGGCTTCCCAAAGTGCTGGGATTACAGGCGTGAGCCACCGCGCCTGGCCAAATTATTATTAATTTTAGAGACAAGGTCTTGCTATGTTGGCCAGGCTGGTCTTGAGCTCCTGGCCTCAAGTGATCCTCCCACCTCGGCCTCACAAAGTGCTGGGATTACAGGCATGAGCCACAGTGCCCAGCCAACACCAAGGAATCTGGCCTGAGCACCCGGTAGGATGAAGTTGCTTTTAATGGAGAAGAAACACTGAAGGGTGAGGGAGGATCTGGAGGCTACCCTAGAGGGTGGGATAGAGGGGGATTTTTTTTTTTTTTTTTTTTTTTGAGATGGAGTCTTACTCTGTCACCCAGGCTGGAGTGCAGTGGCACGATCTCGGCTCACTGCAACTTCCACCTCCTGGGTTCACGCCATTCTCCTGCCTCAGCCTCCCCAGTAGCTGGGATTACAGGCATGCGCCATGCCCAGCTAATTTTTGTGTTTTTAGTAGAGACGGGGTTTCACCATGTTGGCCAGGCTGGTCTCGAACTCCTGACCTCGTGATCCACCCGCCTCAGCCTCCCAAAGTGCTGGGATTACAGGCATGAGCCACCGCACCTGGCCGCTAGAGGTGGCTTTTAAGCATCTGGTGGGATTTTTAGCAGGGTGCTAGTGGGAGCTGGCAGGGACTTGGAGTCTGAACCAGAGTTGTGCTTGTCTCAGTCCAGTTAGGGGTAGGGGCTTCAGGTGTGTGCAAAGGAAGGAAGGGTAGGTGTGGGGTCCAAGCTGGCTGAGCTTCAGGAAAGGGAGCAAGCCCTGGGAAGCCGCAGCATCCTTGGAGTTGGGGTCCCAGGGGCATGATCCACACAGGTCGGGTCAGCTGGTGGGAAGCTTGGGATGGAGTTATTTGATGGTGACAAGGCCTAGGTTATGTCCCTGGGAATGAGTCTGAGGGGAGAGTGGGACAAGATCATGGTAGAAGGCGTAGCAAGGTACAGAAAGGAGACAGGGTGCTGGTGGAGTGGCAGAGGACAGGAGTAACATTCTGCACAGGCCAGGGACGACACCTCCCCCCAGCCCCAGCTGCAGACCCGTAGGAAAGAGGGCTACGGGAGAAGACAGCTGCCAGGTGAGGACAGAGCTGGATTTCTTAACCTTTTGATTTAGTTTTCAGTGTCTCCAAAAGCAAGTGATTTTCCAGAAAAGATCAGCAAGTGCCAGTGCCCTGCCAGAGCCACGGGGCCTCTGCCCCCTCTACCTGCGCAGAGCAACTCACACTTGGTTCAGTCACTCCTCATGGTCCCTGCCACCAGGCCCCCCTGCTGGACAGCTGAGGTGTCCCCAGGGCAGGGACTGCAGCCACCTTGTACTGTGACAGCACACACAGCCCAGTGTCTGAAACAGGTGTGGACAGTGGAGAGGCAGAAAGAAGCAGCCCAGTGCTAGCCCCTGGGCCAGACTGCAGGGTTCAAACGTGGCTCTACCCTTCCTAGCAGGTTGAGCTTGAGCAGGTTAATTAACTCCATCTGCGTGAGTTTCCTCATCTGTAAACGGGAATAGAACTAGTCCCACCTCGCAGGGCTGTAGCGAAGACCTGATGAGTTAATATAGGAAAAGTGCTTGGAAACAGTGCCTGGTGCAGAGGAGGGGCTAAGTGTTTGCTGCTCTTATTATTAGAACTGCCATTGTTATTACTTTATGTATGTATATTTTTATTATATATATATTTATATATAAATATATATATAAAAAATTTTTTTTTCCGAGATGGAGTCTCGCTCTGTCGCCCAGGCTGGAGTGCAGTGGTGGAATCTCGCCTCGCAGCAACCTCTACCTCCTGCGTTCAAGTGATTTGCTTGCCTTTATATATATTCTTGGCTTTATATATTTATAAAGCCTCAAATTGCTGGGCTCCAGCCATCCTCCCACCTCAGCTTCCTAAGTAGCTGGGACTACAGGTGCACGCCACCATGCCTGGCTAATTTTTTTATTTTAATTTTTGTAGAGACAAGGGTCTTTCTATGTTGCTCAGGCTGGTCTCGAACTCCTGGCCTCAAGTAGTCCTTTTGCCTCGGCCTCCCAAAGTGTTGGGATTACAGGCATGAGCCATCACACTGGGCCTACATTTTTAAATTGTGGACAAAAATCCAAAGAACTATATTTTGTAACATGTGAACATTCTATGAAATTCAAATTTCAAGGTCCCTAAAGAAAGTGTTAGTGGAACACAGCAAGGTGCAGTGTATTCATTTACACATTTATTATGGTTTCCTTTCAGCTCTGGCCGCAAAGGTGAGTGGTTGTCACAGAGACCACGTGGCCCACTGAACCCCCTTTATAGAAAACATTTTCAGCCAACTTGGGAAAAGGGAAAAGAAAGTGAACATTTGCCAACCAGCCTTTCACGCCTGTAATCCCAGCACTCTGGGAGGCCAAGGCAGGAGGATCACTTGAGCTCAGGAGTTCGAGACCAGCCTGGGCAAGATGGCAAGACCCTTCTCTAAAAAATTTTTAAATTAAAAAATTAGCCGGGCATGGTGGTGCCTGTAGTCCAAGCTACTCAGGAGGCTGAGGTGGGAAGATCAATTGCGCCTAGGATTTTGAGGCTGCAGTAAGCTGAGATCGTGCCACCGCACTCCAGACTGGGTGACAGAGAGAGACCCTGTCGCTGTTTTTTAAAAACAAAAAGGAAACATTTGCCAACTTTAGAGTACTTTCTGATTTTATGAGCTCTGAGCAAGGTGGGGGGTATTCTCTGCAGGCCTGAAGGGGCTTCTGTACCGGAAGGCTATAGTCAAGGCTGAGGCCTGCAGGTGCTGGAGGTTGACAGGCTGCGAGTGTCTGCCCAGGGTGGGGTGGCAGCACTGGCCACTGTGACGTCAGCCTCCCCCGGCAGCAGATTGTGTGTGGTCGGCATGTGGTAGGGGCAGGATCCAAACCCAGCCCTGCCTGATGGCAGAGCTTCACTGCTCCACACGGTCTGGAACACCACTGTTTTAATTAAGTGTGCAATTCAGCATGCAAGTGTCTTGTAATTAAGTGTGCCTCTGTTTCCTCATCTATACAACAGGGAGAACTTGGTATTCTCCTTCTTGGGAATCTGAGGACTCTGAAAATCCCAGTGCAGGGATGCTCGCGGAAGCATCAGCAGAGATGTCCGCCCCAGCCGCTGACTCAGAAGCCCAACACGCAGAGAATGTAAAGCTGGAGGTGCCGTGCTGGGGCCTGGGGCACTTCTAGCCACAGCCACCACCCTCTGCTTCCACACCCAGCTCCGGGCCAGGCTCTAGGCGGATGGCAAGAGTGGGCAGGCCTGGGCACCCACCCACGTTCACACCCAAGGAGGAGCCACACTCCTTTCCTTCCCCAGAGAAGGGAGAGGCTGGCCCAGGCCCTGCCTAGCCCTCTCCTTCCCCCAGGGAATTCACAAACACTCCCCCGGGGTTTTTCCCCGTAAATAGGACACTTTTTAAAAATTCAATTTAGGGCCGGGCACGGTGGCTCACGCCTGTAATCCCAGCACTTTGGGGGGCCGAGGCGCGTGGATTGCCTGAGGTCAGGAGTTCAAGACCAGCCCGACCAACATGGTGAAACCCCGTCTCTACTAAAAATACAAAAATTAGCCAGGCATGGTGGCGGGCACCTGTAATCCCAGCTACTCGGGAGGCTGAGGCAGGAGAATCATTTGAACCCAGTGAGCAGAGGTTGCAGTGAGCCAAGATCGCATCACTGCACTCCAGCCTGGGTGACAAAGCAAGACTCCCTCTAAAAAAAAAAAAAAAACATACATATATATACACACACACACACACAAATATATATATATACACACACATATATATATACACACACAAATATATATATATGTATATTTGTATTTACATATATATAATTCAATTTACACAAATGGGTATCATCTTGATAACAACTAGCTTGGCATTGCTAAATCCACGAATTTGGTGAAAAACTCCCACCCCATAGGACAGGCTCCTGGCAGAACTGGTGCTAGCAGAAGGCTCAAAGGGGCCTTCCCCAGCCTAGGCCTCCAAGGCAGCCCAAGGTACAGCTGGAAGGAGCCTGGGGCATGACAGCTAAGCACACAGCCCCTGAAGCCACATTGGTTGGGTTGGGATCCCAGCTCTGCTACCTACTAGCTCTGTGACCTTGGGCAAGTTACTTATGCTCTCTGCCTTAGTTTCTTCCTCTGTAAAATGGCAACCATGAGGAACCTCCCTGATAGGGTGTGGCAAGGATCAAATGAATGAATACACAGGGAGGGCTTCCGACCATCCACCATACCTGGCCAGTGTCTTCTGCTTGTTCTGATCTCTGGGCAAGGGGCAGTGCCCAGGCCAAGTGCCTGGGTGCAAGTCACTCACCTTCCACCTGTGGGGCCTTGTGTCTGGCAAGCGCAGTGGTCCTGTGGCCCCACTCAGAGCTAGTGGAGGAGAACAGCTGCCGTTTCCTGCGTATTTAGGTGGCTAAGCAGGCTGTCCCAGCCACATGGCCTCAGGCAAGTTCCTAACCTCTGCCTCTGCTTCCTCATCTGTACAACAGGGAGAGCTGGGTATTCGCCTGGCTGAGACTCTCAGAGGCCTCAGGCTATGAGGGGCAGGTAGGGGGCTTTCCTGCTCTTATTTGTTGTCATGGCGATCCTGGCAGATGGGGAACTGCCATTTCACAGGAGACACTGGGGCCCCAAAGGGTTGGAGAATGGGCCAAGGTCAGAGCAGGAATGTGACCAGGGCCTGGCCCACCTAGCTGACCCCTGCTCCACAGCCACCGCCCCACAGAATTGGAAATTACTCTGCAGACAGGCCTGTTCCATCAGTGCCCCTTCTGTTCTGGCTCTCCTGCCCCTATCCGAAATCCTTCAGCCTCCCAAAGTGCTGGGATTACAGGCATGAGCCGCCACGCCCGGCTCTCATCTGTAATCTTTACTCCTGACCTAGTATGCCTCTCCCCACTGCCGCCTCACTCCTCCAGGGTCTTGAGGTATCCCCACCTGACCTAGGGGCCGCTCTGGGCTTTGGTGATGCTCAGAATGCCCAGGCACTCTGATCACAGCCTATCTTACCCTAGGCCTTTCCGGATTCCATCCTCTCACTCCCTTACTTGCTTTTTTTTTTTTTTTTTTTTTTTTTTTTGAGACAAAGTCTCACTCTGTCTCCCAGACTGCCAGACTGGAGTGCAATGGTGAGATCTCAGCTCACTGCAACCTCCACCTCCCAGGTTCAAGTGATTCTTGTGCCTCAACCTCCCTAGTAGCTGGGATTATAGGCCCACGCCACTATGCCTGACTAATTTCTTTTTTTTTGAGACAGAGTCTCGCTCTGCCACCCAGGCTGGAGTGCAGTGGTGCAATCTTGGCTCACTGCAACCTCTGCCTCCCGGGTTCAAGTGATTCTCCCACCTCAGCCTCCTGAGTAGCTGGGATTACAGGCTTTCGCCACCACACCCGGCTAATTTTTGTATTTTTAGTAGAGACAGGGTTTCACCATGTGGGTCAGGCTGGTCTTGAACTCCTGACCTCGTGATCCACCTGCCTTGGGCTCCCAAAGTGCTGGGATTACAGGCGTGAGCTACCACACCTGGCCTTTTTTTGTATTTTTAGTAGAGATGGGTTTTTGCCATGTTGGGTCAGGCTGGTCTCGAACTCCTGGCCTCAAGTGATCCACCTACCTCGGCCTCCCAAAGTGTTGGGATTACTGGCGTGAGCCACTGCGCCTACTTGCTTTTTTTTTTTTTTTCTCAAGCTGGAGTCTCGCTCTGTCACCCAGGCTGGAGTGCAGTGGCGAGATCTCAGCTCACTGCAAGCTCTGCCTCCCGGATTCACGCCATTCTCCTGCCTCAGCCTCCCGAGTAGCTGGAACTAAGGTGCCCGCCACCATACCCGGCTAATTTTTTGTATTTTTAGTACAGATGGGGTTTCACCGTGTTAGTCAGGATGGTCTCGATCTCCTGACCTCATGATGCGCCCGCCTCAGCCTTCCAAAGTGCTGGGATTAAAGGTGTGAGCCACCGCACCCGGCCGCCTACTTGCTTTCTTAGTCATGTGTCTCATTTATGTGTCCTAGCTGGGACCCCTGGAGGCCCTGCACTGGCCCACAGGCCCTTGCTCAGGTCCTCTGAGGGGAGAAGAGACATTCTGATGGTTATCCCCCGCCTTCAGTTCCTGGCCTGTAATTTACCTCCTCCAAAGAGCCTCCCTGAGACATACCTTGCCATAAACACCAAGCATGTTCCCTACCTGCCTCTCTTTTTTTTTTTTTTGAGATGGGTGCAGTGGCGTGATCTTGGCTCACTGTAACCTCTACTGCCCAGGTTCAAACGATTCTCCTGCTTCAGCCTCCCAAGTAGCTGGGATTACAGGCGCCTGCCACCGCGCCTGGCTAATTTTTTTGTATTTTTAGTAGAGACAGGGTTTTACCATCTTGGTCAGTCTGGTCTTGAACTCCTGACCTCGTGATCCCCCCAA
The DNA here is from genome assembly GCF_028885625.2 of Pongo pygmaeus. Lineage (NCBI taxonomy): Eukaryota > Metazoa > Chordata > Mammalia > Primates > Hominidae > Pongo > Pongo pygmaeus. The sequence goes on from NC_072382.2 coordinate 10,440,831, forward strand.
CCTCGGCCTCCCAAAGTGCTGGGATTACAGGCGTGAGCCACTGCGCCCATCCCCCCACCTGCTTCTCACTCTGTCATTGCACTCTGAGTGTTTGCTCAGGGGAGTGGTTCTAAGTCTTTATCGGTCTGGGTAGAGGAGTGGAGTTGGCAGGAGTTGGGAGATGGCACAGAGCACAGTTCAAACAGACCATAGTAGGCGGGCCTCTGAATAATAACCCATAGTGCACTTGCAGCCTACAAAGCACTTTCTTTTTTTATTTTGTTATTATTATTATTTGAGACAGAGTCTCGCTCTGCCACCCAGGCTGGAGTGCAGTGGCACAGTCTCGGCTCACTGCAACCTCCACCCCCTGGGTTAAAGCAATTCTCCTGCTTCAGCCTCCTGAGTAGCTGGGACTACAGGCGTGAACCACCACACCTAATTTTTGTATTTTTAGTAGAGATGGGGTTTCACCAGAGTTTGAGGCCAGGCTGGTCTCGAACTCCTGACCTCAGGTGATCCACCTGCCTTGGCCTCCCAAAGTCCTGGGATTACTGGCGTGAGCCACCGCATCTGGCCTTCTTTTATTTTTTTTTTAAGTTAATAGAGATGGGGTTTTGCAATATTGCCTAGGCTGGTCTCAAACTCCTGAACTCAAGCAATCGGCCTGCCTCAGCCTCCCAAAGTGCTGGGATTACAGGCGTGAGGAATCAAGCCCAGCCACAAAGCACTTTCACATTTTTTAATTTTATGTGACCTTCACACAGCCACTGGGAGTCAGGGCTAGGATTATCCCCTCATAAAGGTGAGAACGCAGGCTCAGAGAGTCAAAGGCTGGCTAGACAAGGGGAGAGACACAGAGCTCCGCTGATAATCACTGGACTCTGGTTCCACCAAACTTTTGGAACCTTCCAGCCTCAGGCCTCCACAGCTTCACAGAAACTGGGCAAGTCTTAACTCTCTAAGCTTCTGTCTTCTAACCTAAGCATGTTTAGTACTCACCTCCCAGGGTGGTTAGGAGGATAATAAGGGATGTCTTGGCCTACACATAAGTGTACCAACAATGGTACCTAAAAACGTCAACAGTTCCAGACACTGTCTCCAGAGAAGGCTCTGTGGGGGATGCAGACATGTAGCGGACAGGTTCTTGTTCTCCAGGGGCTCTGCAGGTCCCTTGCAGAGGAGGGGTTCAATCCTGCCGGCCGTGGCAGGACACTTTCCTATCCAAGGGATTGGCTTCCTCCGATGTAGAATAGACACTATGAAATAGCTACCAACCCAGGGTTGCCAGGAGGCCCCATGAAGGTCTTGCACTAATAATACTTCTTGTTTTTTTTTTTTTTTCTTTTGAGAAAAAAAGCCTGTCGCCCAGGCTGGAGTGCAGTGGCGTGATCTCGGCTCACTGCAACCTCTTCCTCCTGGGTTCAAACGATTCTCCTGCCTCAGCCTCCCGAGTAACTGGGACTACAGGCACGTGCCACTAAGCCCAGCTAATTTTTGTGTTTTGAGTAGAGACGGGGTTTCGCCATGTTGGCCAGGAAGGTCTCGATCTCCTGACCTCATGATGTAACTAGTATTTCTTATGCCCTTATTTTGTGCTGGGCACAGGGCCTCATCCATTACTGGCGTTCGGTAAGGATTCGTGGGATTAATGAGAAGTTAACCTGAATCTTCACCAAAGGCCCCTAAGCTTCCCCTCGATTCACATACAAGGGACTGGGGCTCTGAGAGGTGGTCTGTGATGCGCCCCTGGAAGACCCACGAGTGGGCCTGCAGAGCTGATGGGGAGGGTTCAGGCAGGGCCAGGGGCTTAGAGGAGCTGAGATTAACGTCGCCCCCTACCCACTGACCCTCTGTAGGCGCTGGGGCTGTGGAGATCCGGAGTCGCCACAGCTCCTACCCCGCGGGGACGGAGGACGACGAAGGGATGGGGGAGGAGCCCAGCCCCTTTCGGGGCCGTTCGCGCTCGGCGCCCCCCAATCTCTGGGCAGCACAGCGCTATGGCCGCGAGCTCCGGAGGATGAGTGACGAGTTTGTGGACTCCTTTAAGGTGAGCGCCGGTCCCCAGCGTGCCAGGACCTGCTGTCCCAGGCCGCCCCCCCCGCCGGTCTGTCCCTGCCTTGTCCCAAGGCACGCCCGGATCTGGAGTCCCACGACCCCTCCCCAACGCCGTCCTGTTCCTTCCTAGCTCCAGAGCATTCTGGGATTTGTAGTCACAAGACCTTCCCCACCACCCCACTCCCCAGCTCTTCCCCCGCCTGGTGGGTGTGTGTGTGTGTGGGTGTGTGTGTGTGTGTGTGTGTGTGTGTGTGTGTGTGTGTGTGTGTGTGAGTCACAGTGGGTGTGTGTGTGGGGGTGTGTGTGTGTGTGTGTGTGTGTGTGTGTGTGTGTGTGTGAGTCACAGGGCATGCTGGGATCTGTAGTCTAGATCCCACTCCAGGCCAAAGCTCCTGCGTGTGTGTGTGTGTGTGTGTGTGTGTGTCAGTCACAGGGCATGCTGGGATCTGTAGTCTAGATCCCACTCCAGGCCAAAGCTCCTGGGTTCCCCGAATTCTTGGAAGACCAGGCATGCTGGTATTTGTGCTCTTTGCTGGCACCTGTGCACTCTGTCGCCCAGACTGGAGTGCAGTGGTGCGATCACGGCTCACTGCAGCCTGGAAATCCTGGCCTCAAAAGCTCCTCCCGCTTCAACCTCCCAAAGTGCTGGGATTACAGGCGCTCACCATCGCTCCCGGCCCTTTGATTCTCGAATTGCCGTCTCATCTTCTGGGTGCTAGGTCTCCAGCTCTGGCCTTTCCATTTAGGGCCCTAGGCATCCTCTCTTCCCGTCCCCGGCACGGAGTTCCTGGGATCTAACCAGTTCCTATTCCTGGGGGCCCATGCGTCCTCCCGAGCGTCCCTGACCGCCCGGCGTGGAGCCTCCTGGGAGTTGTGGCCTTCATTATCTTCCCCCCGATCTCACTTAGAGGAAGGCTTACGGAAGTGGAGAGCCTGGCTCGAGCTGCCTTGGTAATCTAACTCATGTAATCCTTTTCTCCCCCCACCAGAAGGGACTTCCTCGCCCGAAGAGCGCGGGCACAGCAACGCAGATGCGGCAAAGCTCCAGCTGGGCGCGAGTCTTCCAATCCTGGTGGGATCGGAACTTGGGCAGGGGAAGCTCCGCCCCCTCCCAGTGAGCTTCGCTCCACATCCCGAAAGTCCCTTTCCCACTGCCCTGGGCGGCCATCTTGAATATGGGCGGAAGTGCTTCCCACAGGCCTATGCAAAAAGAGGATCCTTGCTGTCTCCTTCGGAGGGAGGGCTGACCCAGATTCCCTTCCGGTGCGTGTGAAGCCACGGAAGGCTTGGTCCCATCGGAAGCTTTGGGTTTTCCGCTCATAGCCGCCGGAAGTGGCTCCGTGGCCCCGCCTTGCGGCTCCGGGCTGCCCCAGGCGTCTGCGCTAAGTGGCGAGCCAGGTTTAACCGTTGCGTCACCGAGACCCGAGTCCCCGCGATGCCCCGGGGGCCGCGCTCACTACCAAATGTTAATAAAGCCCGCGTCTGTGCCGCCGAGGCTTTTCTGTGCGTCGACTGGGGCCCCGGCAGGCCGGGGTAGTGCTCTCACGGACACTTTCAAAAGAGGCTGCTGTCTTACGAGGGAAACTTAGGCTCTGCCTGACATCCAGAGACAGAGACGGAAGGGGTCGCGGCGGGTCGCGGGCCAGGGCTGCGCGGCCCAGGTCCAGGTCCCCAGCACGCGCATTGGGACCGCAGCGCTGCCGGCCGCCCGATCCTGCGCTCTGCAAACCGTGCCGCGGCCCCCTAGGGAGAGGTCACTCGCTCTTATTTGGGTCGGCCCTTTCCAGCAGCTACTGTGTGGCCGGCGCGGGGCCAGCGCCGCCCGGGGACCTGGCGGACCGCGCCAAGGCGGGAGGGAGCGGCGGAGCCAGGCTGGCAGCCGCGCGGTCGCTGGAAACTGAGGCTTCACGCGGGGACCCGGACAGAGCGGGGGCTCCGTTCCAGAAAGATTTATTGGCGCCCCCTATAACCCGGGCCGGTGCTTGGTGCTGGGCAGAGATGCATTGCGCCACGGCCCTGCTCGCGGAAGCTCCCGAGGGCCCGGAGTCGGCAGGGCAGTCAGAGAGAGGGCTTCAGGGAGGAGGCAGCTAGAGCTGCGACCTGAAGGTGAGGTGAGGGTCATCCCTCCCGGCGCAGGAAGGAGTGGACCCATGGAAGGATAGGGGAGCAGCAGAGGCCAGGCTTCTGAGGGGCTGGAATCTCACACCCAGGAGTTAGCCATTCAGCTGGTATTTGAGGACCTGGGAACTGACTTGCAGTGTGTCCCTCTGGACACCAGCTAGAGTCAGGAAGATGGGAGTTGGCTGCTGAGGCGCCTGGATACGGAATACGCTGAAGTGAGCAGGGTCCCACAGCAGAAGTGAGGAGGTCTGGGGCCATTGCATTGACCCTGAGGGAGGAGGGCCCTACTCCGGAGCCTGTTTCCCTGGCCTCCCCACCCCATCTGTTTGCCTGAGGCTGCAGCAAAAACAAAGCAAAGAAGATACTCAATTGGCAGGAGATAAGCCCAGATAAGAGGCCGCCTTCCCCTGGAGGAGGGATGCAGGCGGGCAGCCTGGGAAGAGCCAGGAAGCTGGGAGAGGCCTTGAAGAGGTGCCAAGCCGACCGTGCTGCGAGCCCAGCCCCGCCCTCGAGCCCGCACTGTGGGCTCTCTGCCACTTTTCGCTGGTCTTGAGGCATGGGACAGGTCCAGGCTGGCTGAAGACAGTCCACCACGGAGGGTCCAGGCCTGCCCTGCCTCCAGGTCAGGACGTCTTGACTTAGCTGTGGCCTGGCACACAAGAGATGGCTCCGGGCCTCAGTCTCCTCATCTGTAAAACAGGCATAACATCTCCCTCACAGGGATGAGGGGATGCTGGGTGGCCCAACCCCTGCGTGTCTGTGACTGTCCACTTCCCTTCCCCCAGGGTCACAGGCAGGCCTACTGCCCACCTATCTCTGAAGACCCGGGTCCCCTGGTGTTGGGCAGGTTCTGAGCTGCCCTGCTCCACCCTGGCCGATCCATCACCCGATAGAGTCAACTGCCTGTCGGGGGCCCAGAGCAGCCCCGGCGGAAGATGCTAGGCGTTTGGGTCATATCAGGCCACAGGAACGGGGCAGGGAAGGCTTCCTGAAGCAGAGGCCTGAGCCTCAGCAAAGAGAGAACAGGGAGAGCCTCGGAGAGACGAAAGTCATGAGGATGGGGGAACAGGAACAGCGACTTGGGGGCAGAGGGCACAAGCAGAAGGCCACGGAAGCTCAGCAGACTCGGCAGGGCAAGCTCAGGTTCAACCCAGCAGCCCTTGGCTGGAGACGTGACCTCAACCCCACCAAACGCCCAAAGCCCATTTTATAGATGAGGAAACTTAGGGCCCAGAGTCCTGTCACCCCAAATCACACTGCACACAGGGTCCCTGAAATCCACTTTTATTCATGTAAAAAAAATCCCCAAAGAATAGAGAAAAAAATGTGACTCCTACTTCCCGGAGCTCCAAGTCTCCAGCCAGCTCTCCCAGGGAAGGGAGGAGACGCTGCTAGCTCGAGGGTGTGGGTGTCACGGGGAGCAAAGCCCTGACCAGGGCCCTAACCTAAGACTGAGGGCAGGAAGGAGGGGCCCCGGGAGGATGAAGGGAGTTAGCTGAGGTACTTGCCCCGGGTTTAAAAAAATAAAATTTCTAGATAAAAAGTTAAAAAAAAAAAAAAAAAAGCATTAGTGTCGTTGCCTCCTGCCCTCCACCCAGCGCCCGCCCTGGCCCTGCGGCCACCTCGCTCAGCCAGTTCAGAGCTGCGTGTTCTCCTCCTGGCTCTCCGAGTCAGCGCCCGACAGGTGCCCGCTGCTCCCGGGTGCGTGACCATTGCTGGCACAGGCCACCAGAGGCCCGTCCCCCAGCCCCTCCGGCATCTCGCCCAGCAGGCTCCGGCGGATCTCCTGGGGGAGCCTCGCCCGCTGCTCCTGACACTCCTGGGCCAGCTGGGCCAGCAGCTGTGGGAGGAGGACGGGCATCACAGGCGAGGCCTGGCTGCCTTGCACCCCATCTGCCCACCTGTTCGCCCATGCCCTCACCTTGGGCTCCTCTTCTGCCAGCTGTTGCAGGACCTGCTGCTGCCCAGCCACAAGACGGTCATGCCGCTGCTTCTGGGCCTCCTCCAGCTACAGGGGTGGGCAAGGGCTCAGCTGAGGGGCCCCGAGGGAGGGGCTAGAGCCTCGAGGCTCTGGCTGGGTATAGAAGTCAGGTGGGCGAGGCCAGGCACAGTGGCTCACACCTATAATCCCAGCACTTTAGGAGGCTGAGGTGGGCAGACCACCTGAGGTCAGGAGTTCGAGACCAGCCTGGCCAACATGGTGAAACCGCATCTCTATTAAAAATACAAAAATTAGCTGGGCGTGGTGGCGAATGCCTGTAATCCCAGCTACTCGGGAGGCTGAGGCAAGAGAATTGCTTGAACCCAAGAGGCAGAGGTTGCAGTGAGCCAAGATCGCGCCACTGCACTCCAGCCTGGGTGACAGAGCAAGACTCTGTCTCAAAGAAAAATAAAGAAGTCAGGTGGGCGAAGGCTCCCAGGGTGATGTATCAGGGTTGTGAGAGGACTGGGCCCAAGGACACCAAAGCCAGGGGCACTGGTACAGACAGTTGGCTTTGGGTATGATGTGGGTACCCTGGGGCTGTTGGGCACTTGAGAAAGGCTCTAGAAGAACCTTGAGGGCAATGTGGCACCAGGCCAGGCACAGAGACGGGTGTCTGATGAGTGAAGGAAGGGAGGTGGGGTAGGGTGGCCCGGGAGCCTGACTCACCCGACGGATGGAGTTGACTGACTCAGTGATGTGCCGACGGTTAATCTCCGTCAGTTCCCTGCACAGGAGCAACGCAGGATGGCTCGGGGCCCAGACGCCTGCCCTGCCTCCCCAGTACCCAGATGGCCCCCGGCCCCAGTGCCCTTACGCCTCCTTCTTATGCTTGTCCCTCGTCTTGGCCTCCGAGATGCTGTTATGGCGCTTTCTGTCCAGGATCTTCTGCAGCTCCTTCTTCTCCCTGGAGAAGCCGGCAGGGGAAGAGGAGGGGTCAGCGGCAGAAGCACAGACCCTGCCCTCCTTCTGGTACTAGAAGTCCCCAGCCCTTCCCATAGACAATCCTCGGCTTTCACCTCTCGTTCATCTCTTTCAGCCTCTTGAACTGAGTTGTGTTTGCATCAACGACGACCTCCCTGAGCCGCTGCAGAGCCTGTGGACACAGGGAGCTGACAGGTGACGCCAGGCTGATGACGGGTCTATCCAGGAGCCTTTCCCTGGCCACTGCAGGCCCCCTACCTGTCTCAGGTGTTCCAGCCTCCGCTGGGCCTCTGCATCCACCTGGGCCTCCCGCAGCTCCAGCAGGCTCTGCACCTGTCTGTTCTGGAACTCCTGATACCGCTTTGCCTCGTCCTCCCCCTCCTTCGTGTCCTCCACATCAGTGGCCCCACCTCTGCGAGGAGAACCCCTCTGAGTGATGCTTGGGCCCGTCACGTGGACTGGGATGGGGAGGGTGTGTAGGGGGGCACATCCTGGCAAGCGATGGCAGACACCATCCCATGGGGCCAGGTCTGTTATGCAAACCAGGAGGCCTGTTAGCTCCACCCAAGTGATGGGAGCCTGTTTGGGCAACATGCTCCTCACGGACTTCAAAAGAGATGTCACTCCCTGGGGGACACAGGGACACCTGGTGTGGAAAGCCTCCTCCGTCCTTGCACTGAACCCTCCTCCCTGGGGGTCAAGGAGCGGCTCTTGCCATCTCTCCATGCCCACCGACCCCCATGTTCACATCAGCGCACCCAGCACACATAGCACACAGGCGGTCCAGACACTCACAGGGCACCTGGCCGCAGCCGGCACCTGCCCTCAGCCTGTGCCTGAGCCAGGCCATCCAGCAGGCGGCGGGTGAGGGTGACTGCCTTCCGCTGATGCTTCTTGCGCAGCTCCCGCAGGTCTCGCTCTTGCCGGCTCCGGAGCTTGACCAGAGCCTTGTGACCTCGGAGCTCATCCAGCGGGGTGGGGGCCACCTCTGGGAGCAGCAGAGCAAAGGTGGGCGGGGGAGGGGGGAACCTGCAAGGCAGCCCCCCGCCTCCAGGTACCCTGCCCCCTACCTGAGAGGATGCTAGCGATGAGATCGTCGCGCTGCCCTGGGGAGCAGAGGCCCTGTGAGGAGCTGGAGGACAGGGTGGTGGGGTGCCTCCCCGCGGCCCACCCCCGACCCAGGCTGCTCCTTACCTGGGCTGCTGAGGGAGGTGCTGGTAGGGGAGGTGGTGGGGCCGAGGGGCCGGCGGTGGGAGGCATCCAGTGGGCTAGGGGTGGGGTTTGAGGACGGCTGAGACCCCAGCTGCTGAGACTGGGTGTCCTGGCACATCTCTTGGCCAGCCTGAGCCTATAGGGAGAAAGGAGAATGCTCTTTTCAGAAATGCTGTTCCCTCCAGACCCTTCTGTCCTCTACCACCTCCTGGGGCCCCTAGCACCCCTGTCAGCATCCCTTAGTCCAAGCCACTGCTGGGCTGCTCTGTAACAGGAGGCTGTCTGCATGAGAAGAGCTATAAATCAAGCCTTTCTAAACCCCCTTTTCCACATGGGCTGTGGGGAAGATAACATAATGCCAGCCCACTGCATGTGCTCAGTAACTCCCAGATTGTTCTGGAAAGGCCTGGCCCAGCCCCAAGCCTCCTCTCCTCCCCTGCCCGTGTCCCCCAGCCTTGCCTACAGTCGCTCATTTTCCTTGCTGCTCAGCTCCTGATTAAATCAACAGAGGACTCAACCGCAGAGTGGGCACCAGCCTCTCCGCTAACAGCTCCGGGCAGCCCTAATTGCAGTCGTCTCTCCCCGCCTGACTGCCGCAGGCCCCGGGGGGACTGGGTCTGGAAGTGCAGGTGAACCTCTGCGCCTGACCCCTCCCCACGGAAGCCACTGCCCTCCTCATGACTCCCAGGACACAACATCTGAACAGCTTCTGTGGCTTCGCACTGCCCTGACGAAGTGGCTGGGACCCCTGTACCCCCACTCCGAGCCTGCATGGAGCTGGAGGAATTCCGGCCTAGGTCTGACCTGAAGGCCTCCTGAATGCAAATGGGTGGTTTTCATCTCCTCAAAATCCCAGGGCTGCCAAGCCTACTGCGCTAGAGAGACCAGAAGCCCCTCCTCACATGGCCACAGCGGCCCCCTGGGTCACAGTGAGCCTGAGTCCTGCCCTGCCCCGGCTCACCTCACTCTCCCCAATGAGGGCGGCCAGCTGCCGGGCCCTCTGGTCCATCAGGCTGACGTGCTTAATGGGGTTGATCAGGGCCTCCGCGTAGTCTGTGGGGAGGCAGAAGGCCAGGGTCTCAGAGACAGAGCCCCCAGGCCACCCCCACCCGCCACCTCTGGTCTCAATGAGGAATTCCAGAGCTTGTCCTCGGATCTGTTCCCCACTCAGTCGGGGCCATCCAGCTCGGCCACTCCCAGGCCCTGGGGGTGGCCCTTGTCCCTCACACTCCCTGGCTAGGCCGGCCCCGCCCACCCCCAGCTCACCCTGGTGGTCGTCAGGAATGTAGTCCGAGGCTTCGGTGTAGATAAGCAGGGCCGGCAGGCACAGCGGTTGGTTGGCCTCGTTCCGCAGGCAGACGTAGTGGTACCCTGGGCAGTCAGGAAGGCAAGGTCGGGTTGCTGGGCCAGGTGGGGGCCCTACCCACTGCCCGCTGTGCTGCCCAGAGCCCACCAAGGCCTCACCGGAGCGGATGGCAGAGACAGGCAGGATCCGGTGCCCTACGAATTTACCCCCCTCCTCAAAGGCTGCGATGCGAAGTGAAGCCAGCGTGGGCAGCACCACCTGTGGGCCAGACTGGAGCTGAGCCGCAGGGCTGACCCCGGGCCACCGTGGCTACCAGGCCACAACTAACCACAGCCATCAAAGCCTAACAGAGCAGACCTTCAGACGAGCTGACCTACTGACCATCAGCCACCATCGCCACTAAGCTGACGGCTGACCCCTACCTCCATGGCCTGGCCTACTGAATGACTGCAGCCATCAGGACCCTGAGGCAAGATGACAGGCAGCCAGGCCCCTCCAGGGCCCCCACAGACAGTTCTGGTCATCGCCAGTTTAGAAACAGGAGTGAGCCATGAGCAGGAAACCAAGAACACACGCGCCCAGGTTGGGAGCAGAGGCCGCATCCATGCAGGGCCGTGCGAGGTGCGGAAGAGCGGATATGAGCTTGGGGTTGTGACCTCAGCTCCTGCCTCAGAGATGAGGCAGGCTGTGTCCACGCCTTGCAGGGGACACCAGACGTCTAGCTGACACCCCCCAACCCCCATCTCACCTTCTCACCCTGGTCTCTTACCCTGAGGAGGGCAGGGAGCCTGACACTCGGACAGGCAGGTCCTGGGGGACCTATGGCGCCCCCCACTTTCTGATCCCCAGTCGCCAACGGTGTGCCTGGTTCCTGTTCTCCCACCTGAGAGCCGGGGCGGTCTGGGCTGGATCTGCCTGCGCCTGGGCGGGTGCGGGGGCCAGGCTCACCTTGGGGAAGTCGAAGGGCTCCTCGTCCCACACGGGGTTGAATGAGTTCCCCTGAGAGGTCCGGGTGCGGTACTTGCGCCGCGTGTCAACAGGGAGGCCAAACATGTCCACCTCCACGTAGATGCCCACCTTCCTGTCGGACAGGAACTGCCCTGAGATCACCTGGGGGGTGGGCCAAGGAGGGTGAGGCGGATGCTGAGAGTCCTGCCCCCAGGACACCCCTGGCCTGAGCACCAGACCCCCAGGCCCCACCTTGACCCGCAAGGCATTGGCCACGATGCCATCCACGATGACCTCAGTGAAGGGGTCGAAGGACTTGTCCGGCCGCCGCATGAACTCCGGCTTGAGCAGGTACCCGCTGCGCCCGTTGTACTCAAAAACGCCCGCGTTGAGCTGCATCGCCACATCTGGGGCGCCATGGGCAAGTCGAGCAGGGGCAGGGATCAGGCAGGACGGTGCCATGTGGGGAATGAGACATCATCAGGTCAGATGGCATCCAAGGTCCAGGGTCAGGGGTGGGCTCAAATGGCATCAGGGTCCGGATCCAGGACAGATCAGACAGGGGAGGGGTCTGGCATCAGCCAAGGGCAGGAGGCGGGGTGAGTCGGGGGCTCGGTTCCCCTGGGATCTGGGATTAGACAGGGTCAGAGGTCCATTCAGGCAAGACCAGCAGGATCATGGGTCAGAAGTCAGTAAGACTGAGGGTCGGGGTCAAGATGGAGGGGGCCAGGGCTCACCGAGGGTCTGGAAGTTGAGTGCAACAAGCTGGCACCCTACGTTCCAGAAGAGCTGGGGCATGTAGTTGGAGGAGTCCACGCGGGTGCCCTTGGGGTAGATGCGGCTGAGCTGCTGCTTGTTGTATCTGAGGTTGGTGGTCAGGAGCCACACAGGTGCCAGGGCCCACCCCGTCAGCCTCCACCTCCGGCCTCAGCCAGGTGCTCCTGTGACCCCCCACACCCGGCCTCCGTTTCTCAGCCTAGCCATGCCCCCTGAGACTGCCTGGACTTGCCCAAGCCCCAGGTCAGGGTGCAGGAGGGCCACCGGAGGGCCAGCACCCTGTGCAGGTGGCACAAGTGGGGACAGAACACCGGAGCCGGCCTCCGAGCACCCCACCCTGGCCTGCCCACCCACACCACCTTCAAAGGATACTCCACAAACTCCATGGGGCTCTTGGTCAGTTGCTCCATGGCCTTGGTCTCCACGAAGGACGACATCTCGAAGCATTTGTTCCTCTCTTAGGGGTGAGCCAAGCAAGGGCGTCAGACCTGGCAGGGCTGAGCTGGGCAAGCTCCCATGCCTGCCACCCACCCCTACTCACTTCGAGCAGCCTCAAAGGACTTGAACTTGACAGGCTCGACGTAGTTGACAAGCGTGGACATCTCCTCAGTGGCATTCACCTCGCTGCTGGCCGTGCCCTGTGGGCCCCAACCCAGGGTCAGCAGTGCCATTCCTGCCACAGCTGGCCATTCCCTCACCTGCCCCTCACGAAGGAGGCATGACCCTCTTCCCATCACTATACACGCACTGCTGGCGGTGCCGACAATCTTCTCCCTGGGGTCTCACTGATGCGCCCTGTACACCACCCAGCTCAAGCAATTTTCCTGCCTCAGCCTCCCAAGTAGCTGGGATTACAGGCGCCCGCCACCTTGCCCGGCTCATTTATGTATTTTCAGTAGAGATGGGGTTTCACCATGTTGGCCAGGCTGGTCTTGAACCTCCCAACCTCAGGTGACTCGCCCACCTCAGCCTCCCAAAGTGCTGGGATTACAGGCATGAGCCACCTCGCCTGGCCCATATAGGTGTTACAATTATCATTACTTTTACTGAATCATTTGGGAGTAAATTATAGACATCATGACCCTTTACCCATAAATACTTCAGCATATATGGACATTCTCTTCTATAACTCCAATCCAATAATTAAATTCAGGAAACAAAACATTAACATATTATCTAATATGTAGTCCATCTTTAAATTTCACTAACTGCTCCAGTAATTGTCTTTATAGCAATGTCTTATTTTTTTTTTCTTTTTGAGACAGAGTCTCCCTTTGTAGCCCAGGCTGGAGTGCAATGGTGTAATCTCAGCTCACTGCAACCTCCACCTCCCAGGTTCAAGGGATTCTCGTGCCTCAGCCTCCCGAGTAGCTGGGATCACAGGTGTGAGCCACCACGCCCAGCTCAGACTGATTTTTTCTGTACCACTCCACAGCTACTCAATGCTCCCCACTCCTGCACTCCCTGACCCTGCCCCAGGACCTTTGCACATGCTGTCCCCCCTTCGTTTTGTTTTTGTTTTTGTTTCTCCTTTTTCTGGAGAACAGGGTCTCGCTATATTGCCCAGGCAGGTCTCGAACTCCTGGGCTCAAGCTATCCTCCTGCCTCTTGCCTCCCTGAGAGCTGGGATTACAGGTGTGAGCCACCGCGCCCGGCCACTGTCCCCCTTCCTGAGGTCTCCCTGCCCAGCCTCCCTGCCCAGGGCAGACTTCCTGACCTCTGCCAGTTCTGTACCCTAACTCGCACCTCCCAGGCCACATCACCAGCAGAACTGTGTGCTTGTTTCCATGCCTGATGACTGAAGACCCCTCCTCCCACCTTCAGTCACACCCACACTGAGCCCCAGGAGGCAGGGGTGATGACAGTCTTGAGGCAGGGGTGATGTCAGTCTTGTTGATGGTGAGACCCAGCCCCCTGGGAGGTAAATAGATGCTACCTCCCCCACCTGCCCACCCTGTGGGCCTGACCTCATCTGTAGTTGGCTTTTTGGGGTCTGTCTGTTCCTCCTCTTCCTCATCTTCCTCCTCATCCTCACGGTCAGCAGGTCCGAGAACATAGGGGCCCCGGTTCAGGCCCTCCTCGCCCAGAGACTTCTGAGGCTCCAGGCTGGGCTTCTCAAGCCCCACCTCCTCCCCGTTGCTCAGGCCTGGGCAGCTGTCAGAGCTGGGAGAGCCTGCAGAGGACAGGGCCACAGGGTCAGGGGTCAGGACCACACAGCTGCTTAGGAAGCCTGGAAGGGTTTTTCCCAGTGTGTGCAGAGGTGACTCAGTGGGGAATTCAAGGGGTACTCTCAGGGCAGTGTGGCTTGGGGAGAGGCCAAGAGGTCAGGGGGCAGATGGTATTAAACCCAGTAGTGGTTGAGAGGGGTCATAGGTCAAAGGTAAAGGTCTGGAGTGGTATTCAGCAGGGAGGTAGATAGGGTGGTTCAGTGCGGTAAGAAGTCAGGAAGTAGCGTACCACAGCTTTAATAGCGGGGTAAGGGATGACACAGAGGGGTTACAGGTCAGGGGTAAGTCAGAGCCACGTCTAAGCAGGGGGCACAGTGAGGTGAATAGTCAGGGGTGAGAGGTCAGAGGTCTGCTGAAATGATAACCAACTGGGCAGGTGAACTCAGCGAGGGCTTAGGGGCCCGAGGTCACACCCAGTGTGGGATGTGGTTTACTAAGGTCAGAGGTCAGCCTTCAGAACCATCACCGGGTTGTGGAAAAGCTCTGACAGGTGAGAGGCTGAGGTTGGGAGTCAGGAGTTGGGGTGCAGCTCGGTGAGACGTGCACCTGAGGTCAGGGGTCAGAGGCCCCACACCAGCCAACAGGTGGTGAGGAGACAGGCCAGTTGTGGGAACAGGCGCGCAGCGAGGCGGGAGGGTGGGCTGGGGGTCTGGGATGAAGTGTCACAGGGTCTGGAGCATGAGGCCAGAGGCTGGGGTCAGGTCAGGGTGGCGGGCCGGGCTGGGGCCTACCAAGCTGCGGGGAGGAGGGCTCGGTGGCCGCGGAGCTCTCGCTCAGGGCAGAATTGCTCTGCTCCAGGGGCCGCTTGCGCCCGGCGCTGTCTGGGCCACCTGCGCTGGGTCGGTGCCGCTTCTTGTTCTTCACCAGGATACGGCCCATCAGGTCCTGGGGGCTGGGCAGGGGAACGCCTGGGGCCAGCTGGGCAGGCATGGACGAGTCAGGGCCCTAGACCGGGTCCACAGCACCCTGGCCCCCACGCCACCCCCCTCGCTCCGAGCTCCTGTACCGGGTACTTGTCCAGAGGCTCGATGAGTAGCGCATCTCCAAAGATGGAGCGGCAGTATTCAGCCATCTTTGCCTGCTGCTTTGCCCTGCGAAACCGAGGTCAGAGGTCAGAGGTCCTCAGGGGAAGCTGAGGTCTACGGGACATGTCAGCGGCGGTTCGCAGGGTTGGAGGTCCCTGAGCAGTCCAATAGCGCTGAGGCGGGAGGACTGTCCCCGGGTCCACGGGGTTTCATGCCAGGGGCTCACTCACGAGTCCACATGGTTCTCGAAGGAGAGGATGACGGGGTAGGGTGAGGTCTTGAAGGCGGTCTCGGCAATGGCCTCCAGCACGTCACGCAGAGGCACCTCTGTGGTCATGGTGAAGCCGTGGGTAATGAAGGGTTCCTCCTCGGGCGGCCGTCCCTTCCACACGTCCAGCTCCACGCAGCGGCAGCCCCACAGCAGTGCCTGGCGGTACATCTCCACCGACGAGGTCCCAGCCAGCTGCCCCGCTGGGGGCGAGGCTCCGTCACCAAGGCCGCCCACCAGCCCAGCTCCTCACCACCCCGGCCCCACCTGGAACCAGGCCATGCTGGATTTGCAGAGGGCTCTCTGTCTCTCAGATGGATACCCACCACCTGTCCATCCCACCAGCGTGAGCTGGGGGAGTCACCCCTGAGACTTACTATAGCTCCCTACTGCCTCAACAATCCCTCCGTCTCCTCACTCCCTCCGCCCACCTCAGCCCTGGCACAGCTCACACCACCTCCTGTGTGGAAGACTCCAGGCCTCCCTGCCTCCAATCCAATCTCTCTTTTTTTTTTTTGAGACGGAATCTCGCTCTGTCACCCAGGCTGGAGTGCGGTGGCACGACCTTGGCTCACTGCAACCTCCGCCTCCCTGGTTCAAGTGATTCTCCTGCCTCAGCCTCCCGAGTAGCTGGGATTACAGTTGCCCACCACCATGCCTGGCTAATTTTTGTATTTTTAGTAGAGACGGGGTTTCACCATGTTGGCCAGGCTAGTCTCGAACTCCTGACCTCAGGTGATCCACGCCTCAGCCTCTCAAAGTTCTGGGATTACAGGCGTGAACCACTGTGCCTGGCCTCAATCCAATCTCTATAGAGCACCTGGCATCATCCTTCTAAAAACATATCATATCAGGTCACATCATCTCTTCTGCTTCACCCTCCAAAAAGCCTCTCCCTCCTACTCAGGATAAATCCAAGTGCCTCTAGGCCCCTGGGCTTAGCCCTGCCTTGCTCTCTCTCTCTTAGCAGGCACCTATCTCCGGCACTCTGTACCCTGCCCCACCAGCTTCCTTTCTGCTTTTTTATTATTTATTTAATTTTTTTTTTAGAAAGGGTCTCACTCTGTCACCCAGGCTGGAGTGCAGTGGTGCAATCACAGCTTACTTCTGCCTCAACCTTCCCAGAACCAAGCGATACTCCCACCTCAGCCTCCCAAGCAGCTGGGACCACAGGCATGCGCCACTATGCCCAGCTAATTTTTTAAAAATTATTTGTAGAGATGGGGTCATGCTATGTTGCCCAGACTGGTCTCAAAACCTGGGCTCAAGTGATCTGCCTGCTTTAGCCTCCCAAAGTTCTGGGATTACAGGCATGAGTCACCGCACCCAACCCCCTTCCAGCCTCTTAAAAGCACCCTGCAGGCTGGGCAGGGTGGCTCATGCCTATAATCCCAGCACTTTGGGAGGGCGAGGCAGGCGGATCACCTGAGGTCGAGAGTTTGAGACCAGCCTGACCAACATGGAGAAACCCCATCTCTACTAAAAATACAAAATTAGCCGGGCGTGGTGGCGCATGCCTGTAATCCCAGCTACTTGGGAGGCTGAGGCAGAAGAATCGCTTGAACCTGGGAGGCAGAGGTTGCGGTGAGCCGAGATCGTGCCATTGCACTCCAGCCTGGGCAACAAGAGCGAAACTCTTGTCTCAAAAAAAAAAATGCACCCTGCAGTCTCTCCTGCTGCAGGCCCTAACAAGCCGTTCCAGCCCTTCCCTGGGAAAGCCACCATGAGGCCCCACTGCTCAGGGCTGGCTGCCTGTTCCCTGCCTGCATCCCAGCACTGGCCGATGAATGAGCAAATGGGCCAAAAGGACTGTACCCCAGGAGTGGGGCTGTGCAAGGGTCACAGGGCAGAGGTCACGGGCGCCACCCTTGCTCCCCACTCACCAGTGAGATAGGTGTTATGCGAGGAGTTGATGAAGTAGGCACTCAGCGGCTGGGTCATGTCTGCGCTCAGATCCAGGGCTTCCAGGGGCAGGATGCCATTCTCCTCGCCTCCCAGGTAGCGGCTAAAGCCCTCCATGGACATCTGGTCTAGGGTGGGAGGAGATCAGCAGGGTCAGCTGGGGTCCTACCTGCCCCCACCCACCTGCACCCCGGCCAGCTCACCTCGCTCCAGAAACTGCTGGTTGGGCTCATACTTTTCGATGAGCAGCCGGGCCTGGGAGGGCCGCAGGGGCGGGTACAGCACTTCGTTGAGTCTCGGGTCGCGTTGCTTCTGGTTGATGAAGTCCATGAGCTGCTCCAGCGTCAGGTATGGCTTGCCCTTGGCGCCTCTGGAGGGGACAGGAAGCTGGGTCAGGATGGAGCCTCGCAGGGCTCCCACCCCCTCGCCAAGCCCTTGCCCTGGGCAAGGGAGTCAGAAGGCCTGCCCCTGGATCTGGCACCCAGTGAGTGGGACTCTGGGTGAGTCATGGCCAACCTCTGGGCCTCAGTTTCCCCCTTTACTCTCCTGACTACTCAAGATTGTCAAGGCAGCAGACTAGTGGGCACTGGCAATGGCCGGGGCTTAGGAGCTGCCAAGTGGTCAGCCCACCACCCCTTGCTTCCAGACCTCACAACACGCCTGAGCCTTGGACCCCATTGCAGAGTGGGCTGATTAAACCAACCCTGGCACAGGGTTAGCCCAGAGCTGCCTGTAACTGAGGGGCAGAAACGGCGGCTCTGAGCACAGGCACATCATCAACAGGTTCTCCCCGGGCACCCCTCCGCCCCCCGGCGCTCCAGGACCCGGCCCACCAGTTTCCCCTCTCCCCATTGAGCTAGAGGCACGCTAAGCAGAAGCTAAACACAGAGCACAGGGGCTGTGAGGCAGGCCGGGCCCACTCACATCTCCAGCAGGATCTTGTCAATGTCCGGCCGCAGACACAACTTGTTCAGGAACCGCTCAAAGATTTCCAAGGAAAACTCATCGGGCCGGATGGACTCACTCTGGAGGTCGAGGAGTGTGGGGTGAGAAGCCAGGGGCGGCCAGCCCTGGAAGGGTGGGTGCCCACCGTGACGCCCCACCCCGCCCCGTCCCCACCCCACACACCCGGTTGAATTTGAGGCCACAGGATTCCAGCGCAGTCTCCACCCGCTTCTTGTCTGCTGAGAACATCTTCAGGATGCTGATGCGGGCAGGAGGGGTTCAGGGTCAGTGGAGGACAAAGGTCACCAAGGTCAGGGCAGGAGGAAGGTGCTGGGGGAAGGGGTGCTCACTTCTTGACGGGGATCCGACCATCCTGGTTCACCTGCAGCTTCAGCTTCGTGTATCTGGGAAGGCAGATGAAGAGGTCACACCCTGAAAACAGCCACGTGAACCCCCCAGCTCCCCCTCGGGTGGCCTGGGGCTCACGCTTTGCGCAGGAAGGTGTTCCGGGAGGCGTTCTGAGCCAGGATGTTCATAGCCAGCTTGAACAGCTCCTCAGACCAGACCTGGAGGGCCAGTATACACGGGGAGGCGGTGAGTGGGGGACAGAGGGGCTGCCCAGCCACAACCCAGGTCCACAGCTGTCTCTGGTACACAGTAGGTCACAGAGCAGCCTAGAACACAGCAGGTGTTCGTTAAGTGACGGCCGACTCACGGAATAAGACAGTGACTCCCCCCTCGTCCCCTTGGTGCCAGCCCACCTTGGCTGTGTCATCCTGCACGGCCATGAAGTTCAAGAACACTGTGTTCACCGGGTCTGGCCCAGACACCACCGTCATCAGCTTCTCCTCCAGCCGGGCATCGGGACCCCCAAAGCCCAGAACTTCCCGGATCTTGGGGTCCTGAGTAGGTGACAGCGAAGGGTGAGGAGGGGGCTCCCCTACAACCTCGCTGTGGTCTTCACTCCCAGGCTCCATCACTCACCTTGGGCAGGCGGGCATACCGGCCTGTCCGTGTGTCCCTGATGGAACTGATGTCCAGTGTGTCCACCTCCTGGGGGGGAACCAGATGCCGGGCTGGGTATGAGAGGCTGCAGGGCGATAGCCAGGAGCCTCCAAGCTCCCTACCCAGGCCAGGGAGTGGCCAGCCCCTGGCTATAGCCCCAGCCTCAGCTCCTGCCCTGAGCACTTCCTGTCTGGGCAGCAGTGGGAGAGGTCAGCCTGCAGCCGGGCCCCACCCCCACGGGCAGGGCAGGGGTCTGGGACAGGGGTCCTTGGCCTGAGCGAGCTGCACCAGTGCCCACCCTCACCATGTTGGGGCCCGTCCAGTACAAGAAGAAGCCATTGGGGTCCACACGCAGGGTCACCAGGTTCCGACTGGAGGTCTCCTGGGGACAGCACAGGGCAGCAGGAGTCAGGAAGTGAGGGCTGTGGTGCAGGCCTGGCCCCTGGGGCCCTCCCATCATGCACCCCAGAGTTCCTGCCCATGAGCTAAGACGAAACCTCATCCAGTCCACAGGTCCTGTGCGGCTGCCTGTGGCCCTCAGAACAAAGCCAAGGTCCTAGGTGTGACATTCAGTGTCACACCTACCCCAACGCCTCTTCCCAGCCTCACCTCCCTCTGGCCCTAGGATTCTACCTGACCTTTCCCAGGGCTTTGTCTCATGTTCCCTTCGCCAGGACACCCTGCCCTTCCTTCTCTACCCGTGAAATCTGACCCACCCTCTGGAAGGGGTCCCCAGCCCCCATCCTGAGCTCAGTTTCCCCAGAAGTGCTGAGAGCTCTGCGACAGTGGCAGCCCCCCAATTCACCCCACTACAGAATGTTTAAGGCATGAAAGTGAGAAGTCTGACTCCCACTGCCCTTCTGCATCCCTTGGGACACCACGATGGCCCCTTGGTCTGCCTCAAAGCCCATTATCCACCTTACCACATCTGCCAGGGTCCTCACAGCCTCAAAGCTCATCCCCATCTTATAGAAGAACAGTCCCCCTAGAAGGGGACTTGCCCTACTCTCAGGACCGGGCAGTAAGTTCTTCCTCCCTCAAACGGCCGTGCAGCTGGCAGGGGGCAGAGAAGTGCATGCCAGCCCCATTTTCTGAGAAGGGCCTGGTCCCTGGCACAATCTCAGGGCCACCCCGTGTGACTCAGGACCAGCAGCCAGAGGGGCTGTCCTCCAGGGCTTAGACTCGGCCAGGGCCAGAGTGACCAAGTGGCTACAGGTAGAACCCTCCTATTCCAGGTTCTTCCAGACAGAAAATGACCCCACCTCATGTTGGGTGCCACCCCCAAAATGCTGCTCAGTGTCTGGTGGACAATATTATTATTATCAATACATCTCATATACACACACCGCCCCTGCTGCGCACCAGGTACACTTCTATGCACCTAGCATCTTCGAGCACACGAAGGCCTCCTAATCAGCCTAAGAGGCATGTGCTGTTGTCACTCCCATTTTACAGATGAGGACACTGAGTTACAGGGACACTTCGTAGCCTGCCCGAGGTCATTGGAGCCAGGACCTGCTTGCAGGCAGTGTGGTTGCAGCGTCCTGTGACCTGGGAAGCAGGGAACGGAGACTTCTGCCAGGCTCCCAGCTCCTGGCCTCAGCCACACCCCATTGTGGGGCCTGGGATAAGTCTCTGCTTTCCAGACCTCAGTTTCCTCTTCTGGACAATGGGGATTGCACCAGCCCCACCCATGGCAGGCTTTGCTTACAAAAGATGGGCGTTCATCTGGGAACAGAAGGGGCAGAAGGCCCCCAAAATTTGGGGATGCATGGGCCTCCCCACTTCAGTGGGCTGACACCCAGCCCCAGCCCCTCTCGGGATTCCCAACCCTACCCTGGGCCTGAGGCCCCCGAATGGTGTGCAGGGGGTGGGGAGTCTATGGGTACTGCCCCTAGTGTTTCCCTCCCACCTCTCCCCAGGGGTCTGGACCTCAAAGGCAGCCCAGGCCCCCTGCTCTCCTGCCCCAAGCCTCTGTCAGCACCCCCCACCCCACCCCCAGGGCCCTCTCCCTGTTCCTACTTCCTTATTTGGGTTTATCACAGTGGAAGGAAAAGAAGAAACTTTTCCCTTCAGGCCAGCCTGGGGGGAGGGGTCTCCCCCGGCCCCTGGGGCACCCAGGCACCCCTCCTCGCACACCTGCCGCTTCAGGCCACGCCCCCATCTCCTCCCCCCAGCTCCCACGCCTACCCCGGGGCCCCACCCAGCCGGAAAAGAGCCCAGAGTCTTCCAGGCCCGTGGCCTGACTGGGAAGGAGCCGCGAGGAAGCTCAGGCCGGCCGGTTGGAGGCCCTGGGGAAGGAGGGGCCCAGGGGGCAGAAGAGGGGACCCAGGATGGGGATGAGCAGCCGAAGGTGGGGACACAGGCATTTGGGAAGCACCAGGGGCAGGACAGGGAAAGGGGGGCCAGGATGTATTGGGGTTCAAGGTCCCAAGCCTAAGGAGTGGGGAACAAAGTTCCCAGGGGTGGAGGAACTTGGGGGGCAAAGTCTCCACTTAGGGGGTGACTGGGTGCTCCCATCTGAGCAGGGAGCTGGGCTGGGATCCAGAAGCAGGGCGAAGGGGTGCCAGCCAGAACAGGGGGAAAAATGATGAATGGACGAGGACTGTTCAGGCAGGGCACCGGGGAAAGTAGGGGCGCCCTGGCACACACCCAGAATGAGGATGCCCCGAGCCAGCCTGGAGGTCAGGGTCCTGCAGCTGGGTAGTCTAGTGCTGGGCAGGGGTCTGGGGACCAGGCCAGGATCGGGGAACCAGAATTAGCCTGGCAGGGAGTGGTGGGAAGAACGAATAGAAAACGGGGGGACGGGGTTTATTGGGGTTCAAACTCTCTGCGCCAAGGAGTGGAGCCAAATTTTCCAGAGCTGAGGGACTGGGAGCTGGGGGGACAAAATCTTCATTACGGAGACGATCGGGGACTTAAGTTTCCGGGGCGCAGCCAGGCTGGGATGAGGGTGGCGCCACGGGCAGGCGAGGCTGGGGTAGGGGTCCCCAGCGTCTGGTCGAGCTTGACTGAAAGAGTCCCGGGATCTGGGCGGAGCAGGGGCCCGCGCGCTTACCTCGTCCCATTTGATGAACTTACTCCCGCGCCGCAGGGTCTCCACGACGGTGGGCGGCTCCAGCTGCAGCGCGTGGACGCCGGGCTGGGCGCCCGCCATGGCCGGGCCAGGGGCGGGTCGGGAACCCACGGAGCCCTGACGGGGACCGACGGCGCCGCTGCTCCCACCGCGCAGCCCGCTCCGGCCCCGCGGCGTCAGCGCCCGCCCGCCCGCCAGTCTGTCCCGGACCGACCAGAGCCTCGGCGGGGCCTGGGCGGGGCGGGGACGGGGCGGGGCCTCCCGGGCCCCGCCCCCTCCCTTCGCGTCGGACCCGCCCGCCCCGCGTCGGCTCCCCCTGGCGGCCGGGGCGGCGACTGCAGCCGGAGCGGGGATTGGGGCAGGGGCACGCGGACGGGTCGGGGGTTTTGCTGCCGGGCTCAGCAGGACCTGATTCTTCAGGCCTGTGGTGGAAGGAGGGCGCTGGGGGCCGAAGTGGCTGTTGGGGAGCCGCTGGAGGGACTGGGTGTAGAGGGCGCTGCTTAAGGCGGTCCGGGATCAGCCCACTGAGGTTTCTGAGAGACGGGGGCTGCAGTACCAGTGGAGGGCTGGACTTGGGCCGGGGGTCGCCGCAGAGCCCTGTCGCCCACCTTCTTCTGTCGCACTTAGCTGAATGCAGGAAAAGCTTCTCCCGCCCCGCTCGGCCCTGGCTTCGCCTCACCCACTCTTATGCTGCGCGGTCCCCCCTCCCTGGGAGCACTTAGCCGGCTAATGGACCTCCCGCCGGCAGGCACCCCTCCCCCGTCCCTAGCCCAGGGAGGCCGGGCGCCTGCCACCTCCTTTGAGGACCCAAGCATCCTGGTCTTCCAGAGTGGGCCCTAGAACAGCCCCCTTCTTGTTGCCGCAGACTCCATGACTGGAGCCTGACTGTGAGCCTCTTGGCTGGGAACCGCAGGGGGGACGCTGTTGTCTGCCCAGAGGGGTCAGAAGCTTTGTGGGTGTCCCCAGACAGGAGGGTTGAGGAGGGGCTCTGCAGTGCCTGGCCCACAGCAGGTGCCCTGAAATCTGCGTTCCAGAGATGGGAGCGAGGAAGGCGCATGGGCAATGGGATGGGTGGGGGCTGCAGCCCCTCCCGCAGGGCTTAGCTGGTGGGGGGGGTTCCTGCCTGGGGGCCCCTGTGGGAGCCCCCCCAATACAGAGGCAGTAACAGCAGCAGGTTTAAAGTAGAACTCATCCAGAGGGGCCAGCCAAGTCACCTAGAAACCCAGAAAGAGATGCAGCTGGCTCTGGGGGAGGAGGGGTCAGCGGAGGAGGAGCTCCCCTGCAGGCCCCTTTGCCCCAGGCTCTGAGACCCCCACAAGGAGCCCTGCCTGGCCCTGGCCTTCCTCCACACCCCACCAAGTTCTCCATCAACTCTAACCTGGTGGATCTCCTCGCTCTCAGCCCTGGCCCTGTGGGGTGTGATTATAATCTCCACTTGAGACCCAGAGAGGGGAAGGGACTTGCCCAAGGTCACACAGCTTCTCAGGAGGATTTCAACCCTCCGACTTCCTGAGGCCCAGGAGCCTCTAGACCTCACTGGGAAAACAGAACCATGCAAGGTGGAGCTTGGCCTCTGCCCTCACAGGCTGGAGTTCAAGTCCGGCTCTTGCTAGCAGCCTCTTGCTAGTGGCAGAACCTAGTCTCTCTAGGTGCCTCAGTCACCTTGTCCAGAACCTAAAGGTTGTTGTATACATAAGCAAATGGGTGGGAGATGCCAAATTGACATGAGTGGCTGGAAGCTGTGGGTATACCAGGGAGGAAGGAAAGGGCATAGGTCAGCTCTGGGGCAGTGGAACCTCCAGCCTGTGCCAGGGCTAGCAAAGCCTGGAACCAAGGCCTGAGCTTAGGGGATCTGAGCTGTGGGCCCTAGGCCTTGGGCAAGGGTACTTTAGAGAAGCATTGGGCAGCAGCTCCTTGCGGAAAAAAACAGGATGGGCACCTGTTTCCTGGGCTTAAGCCTCTCTCCTCCCCCAACCCTGTGTCTCCAGAGGCCAGGGCAGCCCCCATTACAGGGCTCCTTCCTTCCCAGACACTTTCTTCCATCCTTGGTAATGGTAATAGGGTTTCTCAGCAGGCAGTAATGGTGAAGGCAGGCAGCCTTTCCGGACTCTACCCTTGATTAAAGGAGCGGTCTTGACCCACAGGACCCTCCCCAGAGCCTCTGCTTCAAGGATGCACTCTAATGGAGGGGGGCTGGGGCCCTGGAAGGGGTAGGGCCAGGGAGGCCACAGACTGAGGCTAGAAGGAGGAGGAGCAGTGGTACACTCCATTCCCAGTAGGGCTCAGGCAGGAGGGCCAGGGCTGGGCATGGGCCCCCAACCACAGGAGGTCAGGACCGTAAGCCCCCTGAAGAGGCTCTGAGCAGGTAAGTGACTTGCATACAGCCTCTCAGCCCACGGGGCAGAGCAGGATTTGAACCCAGTATTTCTACTCCAAGGCTAAGGTTCTGTGGCCCAGCTTCCAAGAAGGTGGCAGGCCAGCATGCCCACCTGCACCAAGTGGTCTCGGGTGGATAGCCATGGGAACTGGACAGGAATCTGGGTATGCCTGGGCGTGGCGCAGGGGGGGAAAGAGGGAGAGTCAGAAAGAATGCCTGACCTGTGGACATGGACATGGCTGGAGACCTTCACACCAGCCCTGAGGGAGGACAGACAGAAAGGTCAGTGCTCAGGGTCACAGCATCTTGGGGGCAGAGCTAGGGCTGGAGGTCTTCATGGCCTGCAGGCCCCACTTCCACAGAAGCTGCATTAGGGGCTGTTTGAGGGTCTTCCCCCTTTAATCTGTGTGCACCCTCAAGGCACAAACAATGCTTGGGTTCAGACGGAGCTGGACTGGCCTGGTGGGGTGTGGTGGGGAATTTGGACTGGGGTAAAGTGATCCTCCTATCAGGCCAGGCTTAGGGCAGGAGGCCAGGCCATGGATGGGACTCCCTGTGGAGAGGGTGGATCCTACCTAATCCGCAAGAGCAAGGGTCAGCCCTTCCTTGGCACCCAGACTGGCTGAAGGGAGGCTGAGGCCAGACGAGGGGCACGGGAAGGGGAGGGGTCAGCTCACTCTACCCTTCCCTGAACTGAACCCTGTGAGCCCATTGCCCTCACAATGCCCAGCCTCTGTCTTCTGTTGGTCTCTTCTCTCTGACTATAGGGCAAAGGAGGAGCCCAACATCCTGGGTTGGAGTTTGGATGCAGCCCCAGCTGTGTGACCCCAGGGCCAATCCCAATCCATCTCTGAACCCCACCCGCTGCAGAGGGCTTCCCCCCACAACTTCCAAAGAGTGTCTGAGGGGCTGGAGCAGAAACATTGCCTCTCAGATCCAAGACCCTGTTTGGGATGGCACAAGGTGAGCCTGCCTTCCACAGAAACATCCCCTGGGAGCTGCGCAGCCTTATTGGGTGGTGTCTACAGGGAAGTGAGGAGGCTGAGTAGAGACTTCGTGTCAGGGGGTTTGAGCCACACAGCTTGGGTTCAAAGTCTCATCTCCCGTTTTATCTAGCAGTGGGACTTAATTAACCTCCGTGGTGTAGTAATTGAACTTTCCACGAATTTTCCTATTTAATTTTTGTTACAACCTTCTGAGGAAATGCAGGCACAGAGGAAGCCATTCATTCTTTCAAAATCATTTGTTCAACCAATGCGGCGGCCTACTACGAGTGTGACATAGTTCTAGGTGCCGGGGTTCAGCGGGAGCCAGGTAATTTGCCTAATAGCAGTGGATTTGAAGACTGTTCAAGCCTGGGAGCACCAGCAGACCAGGTCGGCGCAGGGCTCAGCCCCGCGGCACTCACAATCTAGAAGTGGGAGACAGACAATACACGAATGAATGAGACCATTTAAAGATGCACAAAATCAAATAGAGGGAGGGAATGGGATGCGCCGTCGGCTTATTGGAGGTGGGCCAGGACTATGTGAAGGACCGAGGAGCCGCAGGGCGGGGGTGCAGGAGCCCCGGGAAGGCGCCCTCTCTGCGGAGCCGACTGGGCGGCGGTCCCGACGCACGCTCCTAGGGGCAGCCGCGATTACCGCCTTTATTATTATGAGTCCCGGCCCCCGCACTGCCCAGCTCTTTGCGCCTTAGTTTCCCCCTCTGTGCGCACCCGGGGCGCGGGGCGCAGAGTACGCACCAAACAACTTTACGCTTCCCGGCCTGGCCGCACGGCGGGGGAGGGGCGGCGCTGGGCGCGGACTCCGTTTCCCACAAGCCCGAGCCTCGCGCCATCTTGCCGGTGGGCGGTGGCTGCCCGGGGTTGGCCGTTCGGGCCGGCCGGGTGCCACCGCTCACCCCCAGCCCCGGCTTCCTCCGCTAGGGGCGTGGGACCTGCTAGTCAGAGAGCCTAGGGACCCGGACAGCTCCTGCCTGCCTTCTCCACTCTTCCTTTCCCAGGAGCCCAGTCCACGTGTCGGTCCGTGCGGAGGAGCCCGTTCGCCCCTCGCTGGCCGAGGGCTTGAGGACCTGGACATCGGGGACCGCAGCGTCTCCTCACCAGCCTCCCTGTCTGCACACGATGTCCACTCCCCTGCATTCTCAGATGGCCCCTATTCTCAGATGGCCTCAATGAGGACAGAATGAGGAAGGGTCCAATGAGGACTAGGGTCCTGGCGTGAGCGCAAATCGTCGTCCTGAGCGCTTAGAACGCCTGGGTTTGGGACTGGAAGGTTGCATTTGAGGGGTACGGACAGCTAGGCCACCCCCTGCCGAATAGACCCTCCCCTACCCCTGCCCGGGGGCGGAGTAGGGGAGAGGGGCCTGTAGAGGGGCTGGCCCTTTAAGGGGGTGTGGTCGGGGGGCGGAGGAAGAGCGAGACAGAGAAAGGGCTTCGGCGGCGGCAGCTCGGGCGGCGGCCGCGGGGGACAAAGGGCGGGCGGATCGGCGGGGAGGGGGCGGGGCGCGGCCAGGCCAAGCCCGGGGGCTCCGCATGCTGCAGCTGCCCCCGGGCGCCCCCGCCGCCGCCCTCGCCGCGGAGCCGCGCGGAGCGGAGCCGGCGAGCTAACCCGAGCCAACCGGCGGGCGTCCCGGAGGCGGTGGCGCAGGGAGGGGCCCGACGCGCGCACGTGGCCCCGGCGGCCGCCATGGCGGACAGCGGCACCGCGGGGGGCGCGGCGTTGGCGGCCCCGGCCCCCGGGCCGGGCAGTGGCGGCCCAGGACCACGCGTCTACTTTCAGAGCCCCCCCGGGGCCGCAGGAGAGGGCCCGGGCGGCGCGGACGATGAGGGCCCAGTGAGGCGCCAGGGGAAGGTCACCGTCAAGTATGACCGCAAGGAGCTACGGAAGCGCCTCAACCTAGAGGAGTGGATCCTGGAGCAGCTCACGCGCCTCTACGACTGCCAGGTGTGTTCCCACCCCGCGCCGACACCCCAAAATCGGTCTCGTGCCGGTCCGCCTGGCAGCTCCACTGTGAGCTCGCCTGTCACTGGAGTCAAAGGGCGCTCTGCTTCCCCGCGCGCTCCCCTCCTCTCTGCACTCCCGCCCCCAATATATACTCTTTCTTGCCTGACCTAAGTCACTTCTGCCTTCTCCGCTGCCTCGGACCCTGCCCCCCATCATGCCACTCCCCAGGTCAAGCCTAGTGTCCTCCAGAAGCCTCAAGGGGTAGCCTGGGCCTTGGGCAAGAAGCAAGGGAGCTAGTCTGGGCTGGCAGCGGCAGGAGGTCTCACCGCCTAGTGCCCGCTGGGTTAGACTGTGGTTACAAGGTGCTGGTCTGGTAGGGCGGCTGGGGCTGGGCTGTTCTGTTCTGTGGGCTAGCCTGGAGCTCCATCTTGGCGTGCGTGCAGGCTAGCCCGCTTTCTGGGCTCTGCTTCTCCACCCCCATGACTCCTTGGTTGTTCAGACGGTGACTCAGGCCCCGGGGGGCAGGGTGGAGGAGTGGGTTTGCCCGGTGCTGCCTGCCTACCCTAGCCCAGCCCTGGAATGCAGCTGACTACAAACAGGATAGGGGCTTCCTGGGGAGGGTGTGGCAGGGTGGTGGGCACCCCCTCCCTCACCAAAGCATGGGCTCTTTGTTTCCTCTTTGCCAGTCCTAGGTCCTTCCCAGTGACCCCTCAGCCTTCACTTCCTCCTGGCTCCCGGGGAGCTGTGACAGGTGTTTGGGGGAGGGGAGGGGGGTATGATAAGCTGGGACAGCTGCACCCACCGGTGCTCTGGTGAGATGGGGGGCGCGGATGTTGGGGAGACACATCTGCTGGGTTCCCAGCCCAAGGTCCCCAGCCCTGGCTGTCTGGCCTTGTCTGGTACCCCTGGTGCCCACTGACAGGGACAGGAAGCTCCCCCCGCAACCCCGCTTTGGGCAGTTTGCCTTGGCACGGGCCTGATCTGTTTTCCTCCTCAGAGCAGCTGCTGTTCTGTCTGCTGGGCAGAGGGCCGGGTTCCTCCGAGGTAGGCAGGGGCCTCAACCCAGAGCCCCTCTCACACCCTCTCTCCAACTCAGGCTTATGTCTCTCCCTCCTTCCTCACTCCCACCCCAGGAAGAGGAGATCCCAGAACTGGAGATTGATGTGGATGAGCTCCTGGACATGGAGAGTGACGATGCCCGGGCTGCCAGGGTCAAGGTGAGGGGGCTGGGGGGCGGTGGGTTGCCTGAGGCACTGCCCCGAGAAAGCGAGGCTGTGGAGCCAGGCCCTCAAGCCCCAGCTCCTGCCTCAGCAGAATGGGGCCAATGCCTAGCTGTGAGGTGGCTGTGGCATCTCCTGTGCCTCAGGGTTGCCCCAGTCTCTTGGAAGTGGGTATAGGCGAGCTCCAGGCCCCCACTCCTGAGGACTCACTTATCCTTCCTCCCCCATCCCCTGCTAGGAGCTGCTGGTTGACTGTTACAAACCCACAGAGGTAAGAGATTTCCCCGCGGGGCGGGGGTGGCAGGGTGAGGGGAGCCCAGCTCCTGTCATCTTGGGGTCTGGTCTCCTTAATGTTTACCCTCCCACCCCACCCAGGCCTTCATCTCTGGCCTGCTGGATAAGATCCGGGGCATGCAGAAGCTGAGCACACCCCAGAAGAAGTGAGGGTCCCCGACCCAGGCGAACGGTGGCTCCCACAGGACAATCGCTGCCCCCCAACCTCGTAGCAACAGCAATACCGGGGGACCCTGTGGCCAGGCCTGGTGCCATGAGCAGGGCTCCTCGTGCCCCTGGCCCAGGGGTCTCTTCCCCTGCCCCCTCAGTTTTCCACTTTTGGGGTTTTTTATTGTTATTAAACTGATGGGACTTTTTGTGTTTTTATATTGACTCTGCGGCGCGGGCCCTTTAATAAAGTTAGGATACGCCTTTGGTGCAGCTAACGGGTTCGGCTGGTCTTTTTTAGGGGGGCACACTGCTCTGTGGCTTCTGCCAGTTCAGCTTCTCCCCAGGTGACCGCAGGCCTTCCTAAGGGCCACGTAGCCATGACGATAGCCCAGTGCTGGCTCCCAGACCAGGAGTTGAAAGTGGCTGGGGAGCTGTGGGGGTGGGGGGAGCAGTACTGCTGTTGGCAGACAGGAACACTCTTTTTCTCTGGGCAAGGGCCACCGTGTCATTGAGCCTAGACCCCCAAGGCTCCACAGTCAGGAAAGGAGAAGGTGGTGGGGTATGCTGGAGCTGAGGTCTCTGAGTCTCTCAGGGCCCACAAACACACACAGGCTTGCTCCTTGGACTTTTAAGTGTTTTTTTTGTGTGTTTTTTTTTGTTTGTTTGTTTGGAACAGTCTGGTCCCTGATGGGGGCCTCTCCCCCTGCCCCTCCCCAGTCTGGTTACAGCTCAGATCGTCGCTCGATTTTGAGCAGCTCCACCTCGAACACCAGGGTTGCACCGCCTGTAGGGGAGAAGGAGAGTCAAAATGCCAACCAGGGCCACAGGGAGGTGGGCTGGCTGCAGGTGATGGGAGGTGTCAAAAGGTTTACTACCTGGAATCTTTGGGGGAGCTCCCCGCTCTCCATACCCTGTTGAAAATGCACAAAGAAACAGTCAGTGATGGCCAAGCTCCCTTCCAGCATGGGCAAAGGGAGGGTGTTCCGCCCCTCTCAGCAAGAAGGCCAGAAATGGAGAAGGGTAATGGAGATGGGAAGGGGGTGCCAAAGACCTGGCAAGGGCAGAGCGGGGCCACTACAGCTGAGTGCTTCAGTGATCTTGCCCTGTACTCACTGCTAGACACAGCCAAACTTGGAGGAGGCATGTATTGTAATGAATGGATACGGTGAAGACCAATGAAAGGCTGAAGCAGCTTTCACCCTTCCCAGTCACACACCCCAAACTTGCTCTGCACCCTCAGGAGGGGCCTCTTACCCAGCTCCGATGGGATCACCAGCTTGCGCTTTTCCCCCTCACACATCCTGCAGGAAGACACATGCTCAGCCCATGGCAGCACCCAGGGCCCCTGTCTTGTATCCCTGGGGCTTGCCTCCCACAGCTTACCTCCTGGGCGGTGGCCATGCACGCCCCCGCTCCCAAGCCCATTCCCCCATGACTCACCCCAGCAGCCCCTGGTCCCAGCCCTTGATGACCTGGCCTGTGCCAAGGGAGAAGACAAAGGGCTGGTTCTGGGGCAGGCTGCTGTCAAACTCTGTCCCATCTTCCAGCTTCCCCTGTGGAACCATGAGAAGGCCAGTGAGGAAGAGGGGGACCACCCCTGACACCCCCCTCCCTCAGCTGCTTTCCCCATCAAGCTGGCCCCCACAGCACTGGTGGTCAACCCTTTTTGGTTTTTGAGATGGAGTCTCTGTTGCCATGGCTGGAGTGCAGTGGTCTCGCCTCACTGCAGCCTCTGCCTCCCAAGCAGCTGGGATTATAGGTGCCCGCCACCACGCCCGGCTAATTTTGTATTTTTAGCAGAGAAAGTTTCATCATGAGGCCAAACTGGTCTCAAATTCCTGACCTCAGGTGATCCACCCGCCTTGGCCTCCCAAAGTGCTGGGATTACAGGGGTGAGCCACTGCGCCCAGCTGGTCATAGTTCTTTAAAAGGACAGAGTCTTGGGCAGCTCACAGTACACTGTCACTGCCTGCTGGTGCCCACCTGGGCAGTAGGCAAGGGCAAGGCAGAACCATGGAAACTGGCTTAGAGGGGAGAGGGGACTTGCCCAAGGTCACCTACTTGGCTGATGGAGAACCAGACTCCCAAGCACTCTCTGGTCCTCGGAAGCCCCACCCACTCCCAAAAGGCCCGCCCAACCCACTCACCGTGTAGTGCATGTGCAGCACATCCCCTTTGCGCGATTTGATGGGACAGTGGTCCACCCGCTTCTTGACCCCGATCTGCAGCTTCCTTTTGCCCTCGGCCCCCGTGGCCGTGGCCACAGCGCTCAGGCAGATGGACAGTACTGTCAGGACCCGGACCCAGCTCAGCCTCATGTCTCTGTGGGCACAGACCCCGACCGACCGACTGAACGAGGGGGAGGGCAGGGAGAGTATGGAACACAGGTAGGTAAGAGGAGGGTTCCACCGCCACTGTATCTTCCTTGCCCCGGGGGATCCCCTTTGTCCCGGGTCACCGCCCTCTCCCCCGGGCTCCGGGGCCACACTTACCAGTCCAGTGAGAAGGGGGCTTGGCCGAGGACCCCAGCAGCGGGGGGAGGGGGTCAGGGGAGGCCACAGCAGCCAGGGCCCCGCCCCTCTGCTCACCCCCATACCTTCCCTCCCTCCCAGTCCCCACCTCCGCTCTTCAGTTCCCGCCTGTCTCTTTACGCAAAGTCCAGACCCTATCTGGCTGCACTGCAGTTGTCCCGACTGGGCGGCCCCACTCACGCCACACCCAGCTGCCCCCGGCCCAGCACACCAACACCTCTGCGGCCGCTGCAGGGGGCCGGCCCCGAGGCACCCACACATCCCCACTGGGTGGCTCCGAGGAGCCCGGGTCCTCGGGAGATACCCCCCAGCCTGGCCCTGTGCCTCCGCCCGGGGCGCCGCCCCAACTCTGAGCCCTTGGGGGTCTCCGGGGCACCCAGACTGGCCCTGTGTCTGCTGGCCGCCGAGCCCGCTCCACCCACACCACCTCTCCCGGTGGAGTTCTCGGCCTACGGCGTCCCCAAGCCCGACCACCACGGAGACCACCCCCGCGAGGACGCCCGGGGCCATTACTCGGGCCGGGCTCCTCACTTGGCTCCTTGGCACCGCCCTTCGGAGGACGCGGTGCCGCCCCCGGGCCTGCAGCCCCGCCTTCGACAGAACTAGACCCCTTTTCCGGAGCCGTAGCCACGCCACTCACCAGCTGAAGCCCCGCCCCCAGCGCCTGCGCTCCGTCCCCCTCTGCTTCCGACCCCCAGGCTCCGCCTTTCACCTCCTCCAGCTCCTCCTTCAAGAGCCAGGCTCCGTCCCCCGACCCTCCTAGCTCCGCCCCCCGCCGCCGCCGGGCTCCGCCTTCCACTGGCACCAGCTCGGAGGTCCCACCCGTCCCGGTTCCACGCCCCGCCCCGAGTCCCAGGACTCCGCCCCGTGCGGCGTGAGAACCCTCCCCCTGCGGCATCTCCGGCAGCTCCGGCCCCCACCCCCAATTTCCTCGTCACCTAGCTCTCGTTGACACTCGGAGCCCGGTCCGCTCCTGCCCGGCCTGATCCAGCCTGCCCTCTTGCACCCCGGCTCCCCCCAGCCCGGGCTGTGGCCGCCGCTCACCTCCTCGCCGCGCCCCCGGAGTCAACCCCGGTGGTGCTGCCGCCTCTGCGCAGGCGCGTCCTCGTCTCTACCAGGCCGGGCCACGCCGCCCTCCCTCATTGGACCGTGCGAAACCCGCGGCCACACGCCCGCTGGCGCGGGTCTTTCCCTAGCCCCGCCCCCGCGACGCCGCTGCTCTGCGTCACTTCCGGCGGAGCGGTAGTCTGTAAGGTTAGGTGAAAGTGACTTCCGAAAAGGCCGGAGACACTTCCGGCCGAGGTGATAGTAAGGTCAGGCGGGCGTGGGTTCCCGGAGGGGGTCTTGAGGCGCCATTTCAAGTCACCCCCATCCTCTCCCACAGCACTCCTGTTTTCCCCGGCCTCATCATGGCCCACAGCCCTCAGTCGCTGTGGAGCCTGGGCTTCACAGTGACACTCACGTTTGAATTCGCGGTCGGCTGTGTGCTTGGTAGAATTTGTCATCCAACACAGGCGTGTAACACGGGCTTGATGACACCCACCCCACAGGGCCCCGGCAGGACCGAGATGATGTCCAATGACAAACCCTGACTTCCAGCCAATGCTCCCGCCCACGTCTCTCTCCCAGGAGCCAGGCTTACCTCTACCTGTGCACCTGGGCTGTGACTCATGACTGGAATGATCTGGCTGGGTCTGTTCCCCGACCAGACATATTTTCAGGAGCCCCAGCAGCCACCAAACATCTGTCAACTGAAGTAATGAACCTGCAGTTGAGAGGCAGCTAAACCTAGGTTGAAGGTTAGGGAGACAGCTGATTTGAGGTCAAATCCCCCTGGCCAGTTAGATTTTCTGAGCCTGTTTCCTCAATTATAAAAGGAAGACAATCATGATGTTGACCTCAGAATTGAGGAGGAAGTGAGGAGGTGCATGTGAAGCATTGTGTGTGTCTGGTGGGGCTAACTGGGCTCTGGAGGTGGTAGCTCTGGGGCCCTAACCCCTCTCTGCCTCACGCTAATTGACCTATGGCATGTCCAGTGACATCATGACTGAGAAAATGATTTGAAAGCAGTAATCGCTGTCAGGAACTGTCTCCTGGTTCAACCCACTCCTGCCTTAGGCCCACTAAGATCATACCCACATGCTCTGACCCAACACCTCAGAGAAAGCCTCCATTAGGGTAGCTGCCCCTCCTAATGGCTGCCCAATTGAGTTAACTCTGCCCTGAATGTCCTGCTTCAGCAGGCAAAGCAGTGATGCCCAAGGTTGGCCTTTCATCCACCCCAAACCACTCAGCCCTGGGCACTGAAGGCTGCAGGGAGAAGGGTAGGGGCTGGGCCTGGGCTGGGATAGACAAGTCAGGAGAATCTCAGGCAGCAACCGATGAAGGGACCTGCAGGGTGCGAGGGAGGTGAGGGTAGAGAAAACTGTGTGGGTTGGGCGGGCGCAGTGGCTCACGCCTCTAATCTCAGCACTTTGGGAGGCGGAGGCAGGTGGTTCACCTGAGGTCAGGAGTTCGAGACCAGCCTGGCCAACACAGTGAAACCCATCTCTACTAAAAATGCAAAAATTAGCTGGGCGTGGTGGTGGGCGCCTATAATCCCAGCTACTTGGGAGACTGAGGCAGGAGAATCGCTTGAACCCAGGAGATGGAGGTTGCAGTGAGTGGAGATCGCACCATTGCACTCCAGCCTGGGCGACAGTGAGACTCCGTCAAAAAAAAAAAAAGAAAAACACTGTGTGGGTTGGGTTGAGGGGAGCCTGCCGCCCAAACCAGGCCCACCAGCCCCAGAATTTTGGTGCTTCCGTTTCAGGGAGGTGGGAGTGAAGTTAAGACAGGGCAGGTGTTGGGGCTTTAGATTCAAGCTGCAGGGAACAAAAAGCAGCAGATGCTGAAAGTGCTGCCTGGCAGGAAGAACAAGTGTTCTTTTCTATTATGTAAAGATAGTCTCAAACTTCTCTGGGGCCTGAGGACGCCAACCACAGCAATCTTCTGTTCCCTCTATGTGCACATGTGGAAACTGCTGCTCAGAGAGGCAGGGGTAGTGACAAGCAAGGTCACTCAGCAGATCTGGGTCCTACCCCAAGCTCTCTGGCCACAGAAGGCCGTCTCCTTCCAGAAAAGAACCCCGGTGAAGAGCAGGAGGGCAGGCAGTCTGTATTGACTGGGCTGTCCCTGACTCCCATGCCTGGCAATAACTTGAAAGTGATGAATACATAATTCTGGCCCTGCCTGGGATCTGCTGTGGGGCCTTAGTCCTCATTTCCTCCATCTGCACGACGAGGGAGCAAGACAAGCTTTGGATTTAGTGATGCAGACATTCATGCCAAACCAGCCAGCCTGGACAGTGACAAACGGTGACACAGGCAGGGACAGCTCCTTCCATCTCTTTTATCAGGGTTGGGGGTCACAGTTCTTGTACCAAAGCCCAAATCCCATTATGCAGAGGTTTGGGTCTTCTTAGTGAGGGGAGGAAGAGCCAGTTGTAAGATGCTTACTTGCACAGGGCGGTTAGAAACTGAGACAGTACCCCATTCTCCCCTGAGCTGGTATATGACCCCCTTGCTGCCTCCCAGTCTCCTCTTCCAACTCTGTCCTGTTTGATGACGGCCTTAGGGAGACAAGGGATGGCAGAAGAGCCCTCTGAGAGGCCCAGGTCCTGGAGCAGCTTCTGCCTGGGCTGAGGTCTTGGGGGCTTGGCTGTTTTTTACCAGGCTCCTCTTTGTTCTCCCACTGGTATATAGCCTCTGAGGCAAGTCACCTTGCTGAGTCTGAAAAGCCATGTGTCACCTTCGCAGCTTCCGGCACCTGAGGAGGGAGGAAGTGATCTGTTCATGCTGGCTGGAGCGCAGCCTCAGCCCTGGACTCACGTGTGCCTCGGGCCCACTAAGATCACAACCTGAGCGTCCTGCCACACCACTCGGCCCTGGGCACTGGAGGCTGCAGGGGGAAGGATGAACCTTCTGCAAAGGCCATCCCCTCCTGACACTCCTCGGGAGCCCCCACTGGCCCGGCCCATATGATTTCACCCCATGGCCTCACTGCGGGACACGGATGGTGAGAAACACATCAGGTAAGGGTGGACGAGGGTTCCACTATGTCCCCTGGCCTCTTGAAGCCCATAGGTAAGGGTAGATGTCTACCACAGGGGCTTCTGGGAAGGCCTGAACTGCAAGCTGGAAAAGCTGTATCCTACATTTCTACTCCAGGCAGATGTCACCTCCTCCAAGAGATCTCTGACCTCTGAAAGATGAGGCCAGGTACCCCTCACTACAGCCCTTGACATCCTCTGCTGGCATCGTCCCTCCTATAGCTGACT
Organism: Pongo pygmaeus; assembly: GCF_028885625.2. NCBI lineage: Eukaryota > Metazoa > Chordata > Mammalia > Primates > Hominidae > Pongo > Pongo pygmaeus. Next base: position 10,476,424 of record NC_072382.2, read on the forward strand.
CCTGAGTTAGAATGTTGGGCTTGCTTACACAGCTCCAGGTGCCAGCAGCTGTTTGGTAAATATTTGTTCAACACATTCAACAGTTTCCCCTTCCCTGGCCCTCCTCCCACTGGCAGGCTCACCCTGGACCTGCTCCAGGACAGGGCCTTGGTGCCTTCCCAAACACACACCACCCCACAGACGCCTCACCTGCAGGTGTCTGGGTTGAGCTCTAAGCCCCGCCCTTGGCAACGGAGGAAGCTGCGGCGTCGGCAGCGGCAGCGGCAGCGGCAGGTCCGGGGGTCAGGGCGCTGGTGGCGCTGGGTGCAGCGTGGGCAGAGGGGCCTGGGGCTGGAGTGGGATGGGTGATGTCAGCTGGGGAGGGTGCTCCAGGGGCAGAGTCCCAGCCCGGAACAGAGCGGGGCTGGGGACGGTGGTGGGGAGTGGCAGCCCTAGGGAGGAGAAGCGACATGTCTGGGGTGGGAAGGAAGAGTCTTCCCTAGAGCTGGGGTCGGGGCAGAGAACACAGGCTTGGGGAGCAGAGGGAAAGGGAAAGTGAGGGACGGGTGGGAGGAGAAAGAGGAGCAACAGCTTCCGGACTCACTTGTACTCCCCCAGCCCCCACTCAGCTGGAGTCCAAAAGACTCACCTGTCCGGCTTCACAGCACTGTCCTTTTTTTTAGGTCTGAAAAGTAAGAGAGATAGACACAGACAAACAAGAGGAAGATGAGGAAATCCCAGCATCCTATTCTCTCTCTCTCTCTCTTTTTGAGACTATGTTTCCCTCTTCTTGCCCAGGCTGGAGTGCAGTGGCGTGGTCTCGGCTCACTGCAACCTCCACCTCCCAGGTTCAAGCTATTCTCCTGTCTCGGCCTCCCAAGTAGCTGGGATTACAGGCACCCGCCATCATGCCCGGCTAATTTTTGTATTTTTTTTTTTTAGTAGAGATGGGGTTTCACCATGTTGGCCAGGCTGGTCTTGAACGCCTTACCTCAGGTGATCTGCCTGCCTGGGCCTCCCAAAGTGCTGGGATTATAGGTGTGAGCCACTACCCCCGGCCCAAGCATCCTACCTTGTTGCCCCAGATCCAAGGCCTACCCTTGGCTCTACAATTTTTTTTTTTTTTTTTTTGAGGCAGAGTCTTGCTCTGTTGTCCAGGCTGGAGTGCAGTGGCACGATCTTGGCTCACTGCAAGCTCCGCCTCCCAGGTTCATGCCATTCTCCTGCCTCAGCTTCCCGAGTAGCTGGGACTACAGGCGCCCGCCACCATGCCCGGCTAATTTTTTGTATTTTTTTAGTAGAGACAGGGTTTCACCACGTTAGCCAGGATGGTCTCCATCTCCTGACCTCATGATCCGCCCACCTCGGCCTCCCAAAGTGCTGGGATTACAGGCGTGAGCCACCACGCCTGGCCCCTTGGCTCTACTCTTAGGAACCTGGTCCCCAGTTCTGTGGACCACCAAACCCAGCACCCCCCAAGCCTGGCCTCTGCGAGCTCAGAAGTTGGGCCTGGCTGGCACCTGCATTCACACTGGCTGTGTTCTTCCAGGGACATCTCCCCCAGCTGACTGCTCGGGTACCGGATCATGAGGATCTGTGCTCAGGAGAAGAACAGGGGGGACAGTGAGGGAGAGAGAGAAAGGGGATGCTCTAAGACTGGAGGGAGAAAAGCTCACCCAATAGCCGGGAGGCTGGCCACCAGCCTTCCCCCCAACCCTGTCTCCTGTGCCTCAGTCTCCAGGCTGCCCCAGGCCCAGAGCCAGCCAGCATCCACCCTGCCCGCTGCCCCACCTGCCCAGTACCTGCATCCCCTGCCCGTTGCCCCACCTGCCCAGTACCTGCATCCGGACTTGGTGCTGCCCAGTGGGCACACACTCCAGGCCATCGTCAGGGCAGCAGCCACCACAGCGCTGCACAGTCACGCAGCTGGGCACCAGCTGTTTGGCCACGGTGCCCATGAGCTCCACAGTCAGGGGCACCACCACCTCCCGGGGCTGGCAGGTAGCACGAGTATACACATCTATCCATGACACCACTGGGAGCAGACCGGTAGGGGTTAAGTCCTCACTGGTTTTCCTGCAGCTGCTCCCAGCATCTGTCCTCCCCAGTCCCCAAGTCACAGCCACCCTCCACTAGCCCTCCCCACTCTGCCCTCACAACCTGTCTTCCCCTGCCCTGTTTATCCAGATCCCAGTAACCCCACTGCCTCAATTTCCTCCTCTGTGAAATGGGTAGAATAATAGTTTGAATATTCTAGGGGAGTTACACAAGATGGTGGACACCAGGCACCTGGAATCAGGGCCCAGGACAAACCCTCTTAGTGCTGGCTAGTGCCGAGTTTTTGTGAGTATTACCTTTCTTCTGGTGGCCAGGGACATCAGGCTGGGAGACAGGGGCCTGTGGAAGAGAAAAGACCTGTACCCAAGGTACACTTTAGGAGGGTGTGACCCTGTCGCCATCCCTGGGGCTTTGCCCTTGCATCAAGAGGCTTCACCACCTCTCTGACATCTTTCCAGATTGCTCTGTTCCTGTGGCCACCGCTCTAGCTTTACCTGTCCTTTTCTGGCCACCCGGGACCTACCCTAGCCCAAAACACAACAGGTGCTCTGGTGGCCGCGCCAAATTTCCAGGCCGCGGAGCCGAGCATGTTTGGGGGCTGCATGCAGATCAGGAGCGCGCACAGTGCGCACCGAAGCAGGTCCTGCAGGCACCGAGGGAGCCCCGCCCCCGGCGGTGCCCAGGGGACGGGGTGGGGCGGAGGAGTGGCCCCAGACTGGGCCTGGCGGGCCAGCGGGGAGGGGCACCTCCCAGGGGATGCACGCGCCGGGCCCCCGTCCAAGGCCGGACCCCGAAGATCCCCTTGGCCGAGGCCACGGGTCCCCTCCTCACTTCCGCCAACCTTGAGAGAGGGCACGGCGGGCGGGCGCGCTGTCAGGCCGCACGTACCTGGGCGGGGGCCAGCTGCAGGAGCGCGGCGAGCAGCAGGCGGCGGAGCAGAGGGCTCATGGTGCCCGCGGGGGCCGCCCGCCGGGGGCGCCCGCATCGTCCTAGCCCGGCGGCGCGGGGGGCGGCGGCAGCCAGAGCCCCATGGCGCGGGCCCGAGCGCGGCGGACGGGGGCCGGGCGCGGGGGGCGGCTCCTCCGCGGCCCCCTCCCGAGCCCTGGGTGCAGGCAGCGCAGCGCAGCGCAGCGGAGGCGGCCGGAGGAGCCGGGCGGGCGGGCGGCCGGTGGCGGCGGGCAGCGGCGGCGGGGACGGCGGGGACGGCGGGGGCGGCGGGGGGCCAGGCCCGGGCTGGCGGGCGGGCGGCTCATGTGACCCAGACACGCGCTCCCCACCGGGCCTTGGGGCGAGGGCGGGGCGGCGGGGTGGGGGGGCGAGGCCGCCGGCGGGGCCCGCCTCCTCCGCACACCCCCTCCCGCCTCCCGCCGCGGCAGGGAAAAGGGGACGCACCGCCCAGGAGGCCGGGCTCCCGGGTCGCCGCCGCCACTACCCGGAGGGCGGGGCGCTGCCTCTTGGCGAGGCCGGGGCCGGGGGCGCCGGGCCTTAAGGAGGGAGCCGGACACGAGCTCTGCGAATCACTTTATTGCGCGCGTTTCGGGGAGCGGGCCGTCCAGGGAAGGAAGCAAGGCGGGAACGCACTGTAGGCCCCATCCAGGTGAGCCCCTCAGGGGCCGGCGCCCGGGGGAACGATCTCGGGGCCTTGGGTTGGCTCGGATGGTGGCGGCTGCCGCTGCCCTAGCCGTTGTCGCTCCTGCTGAAGGCTGGCTCTGTTGGCCCTGGAGGAGAGGGCACCTGGGTGGTTGGGATAGGGATCCCGAAGTGCGGAGCCTTGACAGGGAGCAGGGAGCAGGGAGCAGGGACAGACCTGGCCCGTGCCCGGGCTTCGTTGTAGAAAGCTGTGATGATTCGATCCTTTTCATCCATGAAGTTAAGGTGCATCTGCTTCACCTTCCTGCAATGGGTCACAATTAACCCTGGGACTCCAATTCCTGCTGTCCCTGAAGTCCTGCCCCCTTCCACCCCACTCTAGGGGACTCACAGCTTTTTACCCTCACACAGGGTTAGGGACCTCAGTCTAACCCTTCCTGTGATAGATAGCGCTCAGAGTGGCCTTGGCTTGTCTAGGGTCCAATGGCATCTGAAGTCCCTGGTCACTTCGAGGTGTGACAGCAGCTGTGGACATGGGGGTGCTCCTCCCAGAAGACTAGAAAGGGTATGGGTCTAACTCCATCACTGAACTACTCAGGCTGCTAGCAGTGGGCACTGGCCTTTAGGTATCTGCTATAGAAAATCGGCTTTGTGGCCAGGTGCGGTAGCTCACACCTGTAATCCCAGTACTTTGGGAGGCCGAGGTGGGTGGATCACCTGAGGTCAGGAGTTTGAGACCAGCCTGGCCAATATGGTGAAACCCCATCTCTACTAAAAATACAAAACAACTAGCCGGGCGTGGTGGTGGACGCCTGTAGTCCCAGCTACTCGGGAGGCTGAGACAGAAGAATTGCTTGAACCTGGGAGGCAGACGTGAGGTTGCAGTGAGCTGAGATCGCGCCACTACACTGCAGCCTTGGCGACAGAGTGAGACTCCATCTCAAAAAAAAAAAAAAAAAAAAAATAGAATAAAGAGAATCAGCTCTGTGGCACGCGTGAGAGTGGCAGGGAGATGCCTACTGCCAAATGAATGAGCTGTGCTGCATTTGCTGCTTGTGCTTGATTTTGTTTGGCTCAATCCCTTCCTGGCAGCCAGCACGAAAGATTTACATTCGAAATATGAAAAACTGTAAATGACAACGTTAGCTCTTGGTTCAGCGCTGCCTTTACTAAGTAAGGAGAGTCTCCAGAGACCGATTTCAAGCAGCTCTTAGCTTGAGAGACACAAGAGTACGGGCCACGAGGTGCTGTGGAGGACTGGCTGACCACACTGGAAATCACCCACCCTCCTGCCCTCTGCCCATCGCCCCGGGGAGAACAGGCATCACCTGAAGGCAATATAGTGCAGGCCCATGCCGGCCAGCATGAGGAGGAGGCAGTACCCCAGCACTTGTTTGTTTTGTTTGTGTTGCTGCTGCCTCAACTGGGGCCCCTGTGGCCTCACGCTGTGAAACTGGGACCAGTACTGCGCGTTGGGGGGTGCCCAGGAGCTGCTGGGAGGCAGAGGAAGGGACATTGTGGAAATGAGGCTCCCCAAGAGACCTGGGGGTGGGGCAAGCTGAGGGCAGGATTACTGTACCTGTGTGTTTGGCGGGCAGACTTGTCATGGGCTGTGGTTCGTGGAGACTTTGGGGGACTACCTGAGCGGAGCTGGTCATCATAGCTGCGGCGGCTCTGCTCACGGCTGAGCACACGGTATGCCTCGCTCAGCTCCACAAAGCGGCTGTGCAGGCTTGGGTTCCCAGGGTCCCGGTCCGGGTGCAGCTGGGGTGGGGCAGGACTCCTCTTATCTCCTTTTGCCTGTCCCTCCCCAGGGCCCATGCTGATGACATCTACCCACCAGGGCTCCAGTCATACCCAGAGGCCCTGCCTGGTCAGTGACCCTCACTCAGGCCTGCCCACTCCTCAGAAGGCCAGAGAGCATGGACTCCTGCCTCCTCCTGTGTTCAAGCCCTCCCCACCTGCCAGCCCCCTGCATTCACCATATGCCCCGGTCCAGGTTTCTCAAGAGCAGGCAGGCAGGTCAAGAAAACCAAGCCCAGCCCATCAGACAGGAGCCCTGGCTCCTGCCCACAGCCTTTCCCCTACCATTGAGCACCTGCCACTCCCTATGAGGGCTGAAAAAATGTGGCACCCGCCAGAGATGCTGGTCTACTCCTGGGAATTTGAAGCACACCCACACTGGCTCAGAGTTCCTGCTCCCCCTCCCCACCTTAAGGGTACTGGTACCTCTTTGGACTTGGAGAAGAAAGCTCGTTTAACTTCCTCAGTGCTGGCACCAGGATGCACCCCCAACAGTTCATAATAAGTACTGGGTCTGGACCTGTGAACAGAGTCCCAAACCTGCAGGGGCTGAAGGATCCCAGAAGCTAGCTCTGCCCTGCCTTCTGGGCCACACCCTTCAACTCAGCCACCAAGAGCTGAGAGGGCTGAAACAGGTCCCAGGACAGATCTGTCTCCAGATCAGCCCTCCCTTTGGAGTGTTTCAGGCATAGTGCAGGTCAGGATTTCTCAAAGTGGAGTCCAAAAACTTGTTGGAAAAAACTGATTCCTGGCCAGGCGCGGTGGCTCATGCCTGTAATCCAGCATTTTGGGAGGCCGAGGAGGGCGGATCACCTGAGGTCAGGAGTTCAAGACCAGCCTGACTAACATGGAGAAACCCTGTCTCTCCTAAAAATACAAAATTAGCCGGGCGTGGTGATGCATGCCCGTAATCCCAGCTACTCGGGAGGCTGAGGCAGGAGAATCGCTCGAACCCGGGAGGCGGAGGTTGCGGTAAGCCGAGATTGCTCCATTGCACGCCAGCCTGGGCAACAAGAGCGAAACTCCATCTCAAAAAAAAAAAAAAAAAAAAAGGAAAAAGAAAAAGAAAAAACTGATTCCTGACCCCCACCCAATTGATTCCTCCAGTTCAGAATCTCCAGAGCAGAGCCCAGGAATCTGGATTTTGTACCCGACACCTCCCCATCTCCCACCCCCTACAGAGGGTTATGCACAGTGATACAGTGATGCTTGAAAACCACTAGAGCTGTGGTAAGAGCGCTGGGTTTGACCTGGACTCAAACTCCTCCTCTGCTGCTTAAATCGCTGTATGACCTTGGGGGTCTTCTCTATCTCTGATCCTCAGCAAGGAAGGCGAGGGTTATCTGAGACAAACCTGGGAGCCTCCTGACACGGAGTAGAGACCACAACTAACTCAGCACATAGGGCAAACAGAAACCCATTGAACAACCGGGCCGGCCCCCCGCGCCCAACTCACCGCTGCCCGGCGGCCGCTCCAAGGAGCCGGGAGGGAGGGCTGCGGGGCCACAGCCGGCACAGGCGCAGGGGCAGTAAGGGCGGCATGGCGGCGGGCGGGCAGCTGGGAAAGGAGGCTACCAAGAGCGCACTGGACCAGGATGGGGCTAGACCTCAAGCACCCGGGGGCAGAGGGAAGGGGCCTGGCCCGGTGTTCTGCGAAGGAAGACTGAAGCAGGCCCGGGGAGGGGGCGGTTCTTGCCCAGGACCAGACCCGCGTGTCCTTGGATCTGCCCCTTCCTCTGACCCGGGCATCCGCAGCCCTTCCCCGCGCTGGCTTCGGGGTCTGGCCACCCAGCCAGGGACTCCGAGACCCCGTTCCCACCCAGGGATCTTGGGGCCGGGAGAAGGAGGGGCCACAACCAGGCCCCGCCCCCGCTGCTCACAGACCCGCGGCCGTCGCCATTTCCTGCGTCTATTCAGGCCCCGCCCTCGCACTCTCATTGGCGTGGATGCCAAGACCACGTCCACCTGTCAGGAAAAAAAAAACCGGTGGAGACTCCGCCCCTACATGTCTATTGGCCTTTGGTGCCTCCGGTACCCCAGCCTGCGGACGCGCTGGACAGGCGCGGGCGCCCACCTGGGGAGCGGGCGGGACAGAGCCCGCTCTCTGAGGCTTTGTGACGTTTTCGGCCCGGCCACCGTCTCTCCGTTCCGCTGTTGCTCCCCTCTGCAGCAAGGCATATCTTATGGAGCTGCTTCCGCCCCGGAGCCTCTCTGGAGCCAGCCAAGGAAGGCACAGCTCTTATCCCCTGCTTGCAGAGGGGGACACTGAGGCTGGGCGGGTGTTTTTTTTTCCCAAGTCACTTGTCCTGCCTTACACACTCAGGGCCCATTGCTCCTCTCTGTCACAGAAATAGCAGATGCCAACGGAATCCAAGAATAAAGTCCTTTATTATCTTCAGAGTGGCGGGAGTAGGGCTGGGGACCTTAGGGCCGCTCCAGTGGGACTTCCCTGAACCCGGTTGTAGAGGATGATGGCGCCTTTGGCCGAGGGGCAGAGTTCAGCCCACATCTCCGTCTCCTGCAATCTCCGCACTTTCTGTGGGGAGACAAGGAGACCCAGGCATTCAAGCTTGCCACATCTCCTGCCAGGGCTGTGCCCAGAATTCCTGAGCCTCAGAGACCTCTGCACTGTCCTTAGGGAGGCATGTTAAGGGGCTGAACAGGTCCCTGGACCTTTCCCTTGCACTGAGAGCAAATCTTGTGACTCTGGAGGGAATTGTGACCCAGCCAACACCTCCCCTACAAGATATGCATTGCCAGGCCTCGGCAGGCCCCAGCCCTGGCCTCCAAGCAAGATGGTTTGTCACTCTGCACCTGTGTCTCCACAAAGATGATTCCTGTAGACTCGTGGGCCTCGGGTCCCCCACTCAGGTAGTGCTTCCTCACCTGCTCAGAAGTCAGGCTGCACCTGGACAAGAACACAAGGGTGGCTTAGTGGGTGACCAGCCCCTGCGGGGTCCCTGTGGAGCCACAGCTGCCTCAGCCCACTCCTTACCACCCACCTTCCCAAGACCCAGGATCATGTACCCGAGCCTACTCACTGGACATAGAACTCGGCACTGGCTCGGCCAGCACTGGTCTCGTTTCGGGCGATGCCCAACAGCAGGGGCTGGCTCAGGGTGAGCAGCGGCAGGTTCACCTGCGGTGGAGGGTGGGGTGGGGGGAGGTCCCACCTATCAATGCCACTGCCCACATCCCTGCCTGTCTCAATGAAAAACAGCCTGTTACCCGTGTACAGCAGTTTATAACTTGTAGATCAAGGACCCAGCATTACAGAATGTCAGATGATGGGCATGTTTGTTTTACAGGTACACCAAAACCAGAGAGATTGAACACGTTGCCCAGGGTCACCCAAGAGAAGTCAATTTAGTGACTGGGACTCCCACTTACTGTTTTTTCTTTTTTTCTTTTTTTTTTTTTGAGATGGAGTCTCGCTCTGTCGCCCAGGCTGGAGTACAGTGGCACGATCTCAGCTCACTGCAACCTCTGCCTCCCAGGTTAAAGTGATTCTCCTGCCTCAGCCTCCTGAGTAGCTGGGATTACAGGCGCACGCCACCACACCCGGCTAATTTTTGCATTTTTAGTAGAGATGGGGTTTCTCCATGTTGGCCAGGCTGGTCTCGAACTCCTGACCTCAGGTGATCCGCTGGCCTCGGCCTCCCAAAGTCCTGGGATTACAGGTGTGAGCCACCACACCCTGCCACACTTACTCCTTTACTTACTCCTTTTTCTTTCTTTTTTTTTTTTTTTGAGACGGAGTCTCGCTCTGTCGTCCAGGCTGGAGTGCGAGTGCAGTGGCACGATTCTGGCTCACTGCAACCTCCACCTCCTGGGTTCACGCCATTCTCCTGCCTCAACCTCCTGAGTAGCTGGGACTACAGGCGCCCGCCACCACGCCCGGCTAATTTTTGGTATTTTTAGTAGAGTCAGGGTTTCACCATGTTAGCCAGGATGGTCTCGATCTCCTGACCTTGTGATCCGCCCGCCTCGGCCTCCCAAAGTTCTGGGATTACAGGCGTGAGCCACCGCGCCCGGCCACTTACTCCTTTTTCAACAGACTTGGGGAGTAGGCAAGATATTTATCATTGTTCCCATTGAAAAGAAGAATCCTTGGCGGGGCAAGGCATGAGAGTCACTTGAACCCAGGAGGCGAAGGTTGCAGTGAGCCGATATGGCACCACTGCACTCAGCCTGGGCAACAGAGCAAGACTCTATCTCAAAAAGAAAAAAAAAAAAAAAAGAAGAAGAATCCGGCCTGGCGCGGTGGCCCACACCTGTAATCCCAGCACTTTGGGAGGCTGAGGTGGGCAGATCACGAGGTCAGGAGATCAAGACCATCCTGGCTAACACGGTGAAACCCCATCTCTACTAAAAATACAAAAAAATTAGCCAGGCATGGTGGCGGACGCCTGTAGTCCCAGCTACTTGGGAGGCTGAGGCAGGAGAATGGCGTGAACCTGGGAGGCGGAGCTTGCAGCGAGCTGAGATCGTGCCACTGCACTCCAGCCTGGGTGACAGAGCGAGACCGTCTAAAAAAAAAAAAGAAAAGAAAATAAGAAGAATCCAAGGCAGAGGGTGCTGAGGGCTAGAATTCCACTCCAAGTATGTATAGTTGCAAAGCCAACTTCTTCCCTCATTGCTGGCCAGATGCCTGCAGGCCTCCTGCCAGCCCAGACCTGTAGGATTCTGGCAAGTCCTACCCCTTCCCTTCATGTCTACCACCCTGTCCAGGTCAACCTCACTCACCTCATCACAGATCTCCTGAAGGACACTGGAAAAGAGTTCACGTACCACCAGCTCCTCAGTGAGGTCCTCGTGCTGGGGGCTGCCACCAGGGCACAGGGCCTGTGGGAGGTCAGGCTCAGCCCCTGCTCCCCACCTCTTCCCCCTGCCCTATCTCAGGACCAGCAAGCCTATACCTGCTGGCCCTGAGGGCCTGATGTGGCACAGTGTAAGAGAGTTAGTGATCCTGAGTCTGGTGTCCTTTCCCTGGCAGACAACCAGAGGTCTAGCTTCAAAGGAGATACACAGGTGGCAGGGGTGGAGTAGGGCATCTTCTTCCTGTGCCCAATCTTTCCTCCCCGTGTTTTCTAGTTTCTCACAGGACTGGGGCAGGGGTCAGTGGGGAGCCAGCTGGACTGCCCTGAGCAAACTTTCAGAGAAACACCAGGCCAATTTTCCCTTTAAGGGATGAGGAAATCAAAGCTGGGAGGATTGGGAGGGTGGAGAGCTGCAGCTCCCTTGAGCTGTCTGGGTCTTTGTGCCCAGCCTGGAATCTCACCTGAGGCTCAGGGTGCCCACCAGGCACGTCCACCAGCCCAGGGGCCTCAGCCACCTGCCAGGAGCGGCGTAGGAAGACAAGGAAGTCATCGGCTGTGGCTAGTGCAGCGCCCACCCCCAGTGGGTCCGCCAGATAGGCCTGCGTGTCACCCCAGTCGGTGGCCCCCTGCTGTCGCAGCCAGGCAGCTGAGCTGGACCAGTTGGTGCCCAGGAAGTCTCGGTAGGAAGTAAGGCCCAGGCGCAGGAGCAGCTGTGGCCCCCGAGAGCCAATAGGCGCCAGGGTGGCTGAGTGCAGGCGGAACTTGGGGGCGTCGAAGAGCCAGGGTTGGGCCTTTAGCCGGGTCTCCCAGATGGCAGTGATGGCCTCTTCCCCACATGGCAGTGGGCGACGGTCATGGGCGGGGCTCAGCTCGGCCTGTATCTGCTCCTGGGGCAGGCCCCCGCCAGGGCACTGCAGCAGCAGGGTCACCTCAGGGTCCATGGTCTGAACGGGGCAGCTCTGGGGGAGGATACAACCAGGCCTGTCACCCAGGGGGCCACTACCACTCCTGGGCTGCGCAGCTGGCCCCCTCTGTCGCAGACCTCCTGAGGGTACCCGCAGCGCTTCTCCACCCCCCGGACCACTCCTTGGGCAGTAAAACATGCCATCTTCCCCGCAGGAGCCCCGAGTCCCGCAGGGTACCCAGGACGCCCAGGCATCCCTACCATCCAGAGGTCTTGGGTTCAGGCGCCCCAAATGCCCATGTCCCCCAAACCCCGGGGTCTGTCTCCGACCCAGGGCGCGCGGGGACCCCTTTCCAGGGCCCGGAAGCTCCAGCTTCCAGCGGGCGCTCACCGACCGCCGCGTCCCGCAGGCTCCGCCCCTTCTCCGAAGCGGAAGTGCCCGCCCCGTTCCCCCGCGGCTTTTCATTGGCGGGTCCGCCGCCCGCCCCGCCGCGGTTGAGGATCCTGGAGGTTTGTCCCCACCGCCCCGACGCTTCCGCCCCATCCGTCGGCACGTCGGCCCTGCCTCCCAGACCACCCTGCGGGGCGCACCAGCGATCTGGAGTGCGGGGCTCGGCCTCCCTGCGCTCCTGGCTGACGGTGTGACCTTGGGCAAGTCTGGCCTGCTGGGCCTTAGTTTCCGTCTCTGCAGCAGGGACTTAGGGGTGGTGAACTTAATGAGCCGTATACTCCCACCCAGCGCTCACTTCCTGAGGCTTTGTGACTTTCTGGGAGGGGTGGGGACGTGGGAGGGGCCTTAAAGCAGTCCCCCCTCGTCACTGCTCCCCACAGGTCTTAACCATGAACTTCTCTGGAGGAAGGAGGCAGGAAGCAGCAGGGTCCAGGGGTAGAAGGGGTCCCAGACCCCGAGAACAGGTGCGCGCCTCCTCCCCACCCCCTCCCACCAGTCCAGGCTCCCCGGGAGTTGCTGGGGGGCGGAGCTGAAGGGTCCTACTATTCCTGGAGACCACTGGCACTCCTCTCTCTCTGGGCTCTCTCTGCAGTGGGTCATTGAGGTTTCAGGATGGGCAGCAGGGCGGGGTCACCATGGATACCAGGGGCCACCGCTGGGTTCTTTCAGGACCGAGACGTGCAGCTGTCCAAGGCTCTGTCCTATGCCCTGCGCCATGGGGCCTTGAAGCTGGGGCTTCCCATGGGAGCTGGTAAGTGGGGGCCTTGGAGGCTGGGGCTTGAGCCCAGAGAGAAACGTGAGCCTGTCTGCGACTCCGCCCCCACGGCTGCCTCCACTGCTCCCTGAGGAAGGCACAGAGGGCACTTCCTCCCCATGCACAGAGGAGAGCAAGGCCTAGAGCCCCTGTCATGTCCACAGCAGACTGAGGAGAGTTCTTGTCTGGGCCAGGCCTGGTGACCGCCCCCTCCAGCCAAGCAGCCAGGTCAGCACTTACCCCGAGGGCGTGCCCTGGAGGGTATGGCGCAGCTGGTGGTGTGAGTGTGCACTCCGGGCCAGCGCTATGCTGAGCACTCACCTCCCTGCCCCTCCGTGAGGCAGATCCTCTTTTTATGTAAGTTGAAAAAACTGGGGCCCAGAAAGGGGAGACTTTCTAAAGGTCCCACAGAGGATGCCCGAGCGATCTCCAAGCCCAGACTTTGTTTCGGTTGCCTATGGCTCCCTGTTAACCCTGGCCCAGTCCAGAGCAAGGTTGGCTCCTGAGCACCCTGCCTGCCCACAGACGGCTTCGTGCCCCTGGGCGCCCTCCTGCAGTTGCCCCAGTTCCGCGGCTTCTCTGCTGAAGATGTGCAGCGCGTGGTGGACACCAATAGGAAGCAGCGGTTCGCCCTGCAGCCCGGGGATCCCAGCACTGGCCTTCTCATCCGGGCCAACCAGGGCCATTCCCTGCAGGTTGGGGTGAGGGGACAAGCGCGAGAGCCAGATGGGAGGGACCCCTGCCTGCGAAGGGGGTCTCACTGCTGCTCATTCAACCAGGTACCTAAGTTGGAGCTGATGCCCCTGGAGACACCGCAGGCCCTGCCCCCGATGCTAGTCCATGGTACATTCTGGAAGCACTGGCCATCCATCCTACTCAAGGGCCTGTCCTGCCAGGGAAGGACACACATCCACCTGGCCCCAGGACTGCCTGGAGACCCCGGTGTCATCAGTGGTCAGTGCCCTCCCCTCCACCTAGCTACTCCCACCCACTCTGTCCTCCCAGGTCCCCTTCAAAGGTTACAACACTTGTCTGGGGTCACCCCATGCCTGGCATGGAGCAGCACCCCTGCATCCCCCAGCCCAGGAGTCCAGTCTGCCCAGGTTGCTGACTGCACTCCAGGTGCCCAAGCCTCAGCTCCAGCTGTCTCTGCAGGCATGCGGCCCCATTGTGAAATAGCTGTGTTCATCGATGGCCCCCTGGCTCTGGCAGGTGAGTCTGGACAAAGCAGGGCCTGCCCTTGCCTTCGGGGAGGGCATGAGTCACATCTCTGGCTCTGTCAACAGATGGAATACCCTTCTTCCGCTCTGCCAATGGGGTGATTCTGACTCCAGGGAATACTGATGGCTTCCTGCTTCCCAAGTACTTCAAGGAGGCCCTGCAGCTACGCCCTACCCGTGAGAGCCACCACCCCAGCCCCTATTCCTTGTTCCTGAAGGCTGTGCCCTTCTGCCCTCACCGCTCTCCTAGCTTCCAACCCTAGACTGACTTAGATCTCCCTTTTCTAACCAACTCTTGTCTTTATCAGGAAAGCCCCTTTCCTTGGCTGGTGATGAAGAGACAGAGTGTCAGTGTAGCCCCAAGCACAGCTCCAGAGAAAGGAGGAGGATCCAACAATAAAATATTAATTTATAAAAAAGAAATTTTAAAAAGTAACAAGAAAGAAACTCCAGTTTGAAACCATGTTTCATCATCCTGTAGCTACATCTGGTCTTCCTTGTGTGCTGGGGGACTGCAGATAGGTCAGGGGTATCAGCCTCAGCCACTCAGACAAGGAAAGGGGGCACCACATGAGCTCAGGGACCCCCACCCCCATCCCTGGCCTGAGTGATGGCGCAGCGTCTGGCCCTGCCAGGTCCTTGGCCTGCACAAAGTCAGTGACAGCAGGTGAAATGCCCAGCTGGGTGCCTGCCTGGAGCGGGTGTGGGGCAGTGAGCCCCTGTGGGTGTGGGCTTGGGAGTGGCCATGACAGGTGGTGAGCAGGGCAGGGGCAGTCAGACAGCCCTCAGAAGGCCTCATGGCCCCCGGTGAGCTGCAGGAAGAGGTCTTCATCCAGCTCCTCCCCACGGGCCCGCTCCCGCGTCGACAGGAAAATGTAGCCCCCGATGTACTCGTGTACAATTCGGCAGCTGGCAGACACGCAGCTGAAGGCCACATTGATGTGCTCATCAAACTCGATGGCCACCTGAAGGGCAGACAGAGGGCAAATGGTGGCTGGGATAAGGGAGCAGCCCCTGCCCCACCCTGGCTGGATCCAGCTCCGGCCTGGCACCTGTCCCCCATCCATATACCCTGGGTCTGGGCCTACCTGCCGGATGTCCCAGTTGACATTCCACTGGCGCATGTTGCTGAAACGCCAGGTCTTGACCACGTCGCCCACGGCCAAGTCGATGCGGATCAGTCGGTTGTTGGCGATGCCCAGGATCTCATCTTTCCTGCTGCCCTTGAACCTGGCCCCCAGCGAGAGAGAGTGAGCCAGGGCTCCACCCTGCATGGCCCGAGCCTGCCCAGACAAGGTGGCGCCGTGCTGGAAAGCCAGCCCTTCCCGACTGCAGCTCACCAGCTGTGTGACCCTGAGCAAGCCATTTGGGTTCCCTGGGCCTCAAGTTCCTCATCTGGAAAATGGGGGTTAATTGATAGAATCCCCACAACAGCATTTAGCAGCATCGGGCAAACAGGCCATGCCTTTAAATGGTAACTTTTTTTGTTTTTTGTTGCCATCCTCATCAGCTGCTGTCTCCCTCCCTTCTTTGCAGTCTTGGGAAACAACTAATCAAAGGGGCCCACTCCCCATAACAGCATCCACCGCTAGCCCTGTCTTGCGGATCGGTGAACCCAGGCCCAGACAGTGAACTGTCCACAGCAGAGCTGGAGCAAGAACTGGTTCTTCTGCTCTTCTGACCTGAACTGTCTTTTTTTTTTTTTGAGACGGAGTGTCGCTTTGTTGCCAGGCTGGAGTACAGTGGCGCGATCTCTGCTCACTGCAACCTCCGCCTCCCGGGTTCAAGCGATTCTCCTGTCTCAGCCTCCCGAGTAGATGGGATTACAGGTACGTGCCACCACTCGTGGCTAATTTTTGTGTTTTTAGTAGAGACGGGGTTTCACCATGTTGGTCAGGCTGGTCTCGAACTCCTGACCTCGTGATCTGCCTGCCTTGGCCTCCCAAAGTGCTGGGATTACAGGCATGAGCCATCGCACAGGCTCTTTTATTTATTTATTTATTTATTTGAGACTGAGTCTCACTCTTTCGCACCCAGGCTGGAGTGCAGTGGCACAATCTCGGCTCACTGCAACCTCTGCCTCCTGGGTTCAAGAGATTCTCCTGCCTCAGCCTCTCGAGTAGCTGGGATTATAGGCGCCTGCCACCACACTCGGCTAATTTTTGTATTTTTAGTAGATATAGGGTTTCACCATGTTGGTCAGGCTGGTCTCACACTCCTGACCTCAAATCATCTGCCCACCTCGGTCTCCCAAAGTGCAAGGATTACAGATGTGAGCCACCGCGCCCCGCCTATTTATTTGTTTTTTTGTTTTGTTTTGTTTTGTTTTTTGGAGGCAGAGTCTCGCTCTGTCACCCAGGGTGGAATGCAGTGGTGTGGTGTCAGCTCACTGCAACCTCCGCCTCCCGGGTTCAAGGGATTCTCCTGCCTCAGCCTCCTGAGTAGCTGGGACTACAGGTGCACGCCACCACACCCAGCTAATTTTTGTATTTTTAGTAGAGACGGGGTTTCACTATGTTGGCCAGGCTGGTCTTGAACTCCTGACCTCGTGATCCGCCCGCCTCAGCCTCCCAAAGTGCTGAGATTATAGGCATGAGCCTTGTCTCTTATGTTTGTTGTGGAGGGACAGCATGAGGGGCACACATGGGGCCCTCAGTAAGGCCTGCTTACAAAGAACAAGGGAAGGGAGTCTTCGGGGTGCCTGTCCAGAACCCACTCTTGGGATGTGGGCACACAGCAGTCGGGTGGCAGGTGAGGGCAGAGACGGTGCTGGGCAGGGGGCCGGGCCAGGGGCCATACCTGACCATGACGTAGGAGATGCCGAAGTCGGGCAGGGACTGCCAGGCCTGGATGAAGCGCAGCTGGGCCTCTGCCAGCGACAACTGGGCCACATTCTGGTGGGCTTCCAGGATCCGTGGGGTGAGCTGCGGGACCATACTGGTGACAGGCTGCCAGGCACTATTCCCCTCCTCCAAAGTCACCGAGCCCCCACCTCCCCGTCAGGGTGACAGCATGTGAGCCTGGGAAGGGGCAGTGCCCACGTGGGGCCGCCAAGGTGCAGATTTGCACTGCACCAGGCTGCCAGGTGGACATGGGCACCTGGACCGTGACTCCTCCCAGAGGGTGGGTACCAGCTGCGCAATCTCAGGGACGCAGTGGGAGAAGTCCAGTGAGCACATAGCTTTCCTGAGGAAGGCTCTGGAGACCCAGGGGTCAGGGGTCTCTGGGTAAGCACTATGCTCATTCCCACCCTGACTCCTGGTACCTGCTTGGCCTTGAACTTTCGCTGGAAACGGGGGGCAACGAGGCCGTAGGGGTTGAGGCCCTCGGCAGAGGCATCAGGGCCCTGGGGATGGTTGCCCGGGCCCCCGCCGCCGGTGCGCTGCAGGCTGAGGAAGGCCAGAATAGCCTGCACCTCACTGGTGTAGCTGCTGTCGGCCATGGTGCGGCCTTTGGAGGCCAGGCGGCAGCCAGCCATCCAGCGGGCATACTGCTGCTCCTGGGCGAGAGGGGTGAGGGGGACAGTGCTAACCAAGCTTGATGCTCCTCAGCCCCTGCCCCTGCCCCAGCTCCTGCCCAGCCCTGGCCCCTGCCCAGCCCTCACTCACATCCTGGCACCGCAGGTAGATCTCACTCATGCCCTCAGGGGAGGGCACTAGGAGTTTAATGCAGAACTTCTGGCCGGAGACGTTAACATCGGGAACCACCTCACAGCCTGGAGGGAGAGAAGGGGTGGTCTAGGAGGTCGGGAGGGGAAGAGCCGCCTGAGGTCCTGGAGTGCATGCTAGCCCACGCCATCACCTCAGGACAGAGGGCATCTTCCCCGGTCTCCAGGAGGAAACAGGGCTGGTGAGAGCATTCACCTGCCTAGCCAACAAGTGGGGACCGCCCCCCCCCCCAGCCCCTGGCCCTGTGCACTCACCCTTGAGGTTGAGCTGCTGAATGGGGTCCCCAGGAGCCTCGTCCTGACTCTTGTAGTAGGACAGTGTGGTCTCCTTGAACACCACCCAGTGCTGGCGGTAGCCCTTCAGGGTCAGCTTCCGGGGCCTTCGTGGGATGCGGGGGTTTGTGAAAGGCCACCTCGCCCCCTCCCTCCATATGCAGACCATCCCCTCCAGCAGGGCTGCCTACTCTGGCCCCCAACTCACCGGAAGATTCGGAGATGGTCCTTGAGCTCTGGGATGGTGGTGAGGCTGTCCTATGGGAGGACCAGAGTCAGAGGGGCACCAGGTGCCTCACACTTCTCCCTGCCCAGCCCCTGCCCTGAGCCCCTCCTCACCAACACATCCGTGGGCGCCGACCCCTCCAGCTTCACCTCCAGGTTGCTCAGGGCCGCATCCAGGTCGTCCAGCCCTGGGTCTGTGCCAGCCGGCTCCCCCACCTCCCCGCTCTGGGACAGCTTGTTGATGTGGTACTAGGTGGTCATAAAGCCAGGGAGGGCTGAGTCCAGCAGCCTGGTCTCCTAGCAGTACCCCCAGGCCGGGCTTCCCTAGAGGTAGCCCCCGCTCAGGAAGGCCCTTCCTGCCCTGGGACTGGCTCACCTCCCAGCTTCCCTGGTGCCCCCAGGCCCGCCTGGTACCTGCAGGGCGGCAAACACCATCATCTCCTCCTCGGTGCAGTCAATCTCCTCCAGCAGCAGGTCCCATCGGGCCTGCTCATACAGCTGTGTCAGCCGCACGGGGTCTGTCTGGATCGGTGGGAGGGGAGGCTGGAGGCTGGGCTGGTCAGATGCCAGCTGCCCTGGATGCCCTGTGCTGAGCCCCTGCCAGCCTTGGCCCTCTGCCCTGCCCTCCTTGCTGAGGCAGATTCATTCAGTGGCCAGACATGGGCCACAGACCTCAACCCCGTCCTTACAGTCTGCTAGCCCCCTGCTGCCCAGGCCTGCACGTCTAAATCTTGGCTTGGTTGTGCTGATGTTTACTGTGTGCTGGCATGCTGCCCTGGGTGCAGGAGAGACTGAGTAAACCAATCAGTAAGTCAAATAATTCAAGGCTGCAATAAACACTATCAAGGAAACAGTTTCCACAGGGAAGCTCACATGAGCCCTCAGTCTAGGGCCCCCCAAGTTCAAAGGAGATGAGAGAATGGAGGAGATGAGAGAATGGAACATGGGGAAGCAGTCAGGGAAGGCTTCCCTGAGGAGGTGACAAGCTGAGTAGAGATAGGAAGGATGACAATGGGCCACTCAAGGGAAGAGTGAAGGAAGAGGATTCCAGAGAAAAGGAACAGGGAGGGCAGAGACTCCAAGAGGGGATCCCAGTTACCCACAGAAGACCAACAATCCCGCTGAAACCCACCCAAAATTGATAGCAAAGGTTTAGGAAGATAAACCCAAAAGGACAAAGGACAGGCCGGGGCGGTGGCTTGCGCCTGTAATCCCAGCACTTTGGGAGGCCAAGGCAGGCGGACAGCTTGAGCCCAGGTGTTTCAGACCAGCTTGGGCAACATGGTGAAACCCTATCTCTACTAAAAAATACAAAAAATTAGCCACATGAGGTGGTGCGCGCCTGTAGTCCCAGGTACTCAGGAGGCTGAGGTGGGAGAATCACCTGAACCCACGAGGTTGAGGCCGTGGTGAGCTGTGATTGCACCATTGCACTCCAGCTTGGGGGATAGAGTGAGACCTTGTCTCCAAAAGAAAGAAAAAGAAGGCCAGGCGCAGTGGCTCACGCCTGTAATCCCAGCACTTTGGGAGGCCAAGGTGGGTGGATCACCAGGTCAGGAGATCGAGACTATCCTGGCTAACACAGTGAAACCCCATCTCTACCAATAATACAAAAAAATTAGCCAGGCGTGGTGGCGGGCGCCTGTAATCCCAGCTACTCAGGACGCTGAGGCAGAATGGTGTGAACCTGGGAGGCAGAGCTTGCAGTGAGCCCAGATCGCGCCACTGTACCCCAGCCTGGGCGACAGAGCGAGACTCCGTCTCAAAAAAAAAAAAAAAGGAAAAAGAAAACAATTTGGAAGATGGAGAGCAAACTGTAGATGAGAACTGGGTTATGCAGAGAGAGCTAGGGCCTCAAATGCCTTTTCCTTCTCCTGTCTGGTAAATCCACCAATGAGACTTGAAAATAGGTGGAAAGCAAGCAGCAAAAAGAACAGAGATCTGAACAGAGGCATCCAGTTTGCATGGCAGACCCCTGGCAGGCTCTGATGCGGATCCTCTGGATGAGATGCGAGGGTGAGCTGAAGAGAGGACTCTGGATAAGTCCATGAAAAAAAGCAAGTCCCTCCCCAGCTCCGTGCAGCCAAGTGATGGCAAGGAGGCACCTGGCAGAAGCTGGGACTCACTCTCTGGAGATGCTGAGCCAGATGCACCCCTGCATTTGGTACCCCAGACACAGCTGGGTGGGGTGGGGGTTGCACTAGGCTGAAAACAGATAATTTTTTTTTTCTTAAGACGGAGCTTTGCTCTTGTTGCCTAGGCTGGAGTACAATGGCACAATCTTGGCTCACCGCAACCTCCGCCTCCTAGGTTCAAGCGATTCTCCTGCCTCAGCCTCCTGAGTAGCTGGGATTACAGGCATGTGCCACCACGCCCAGCTACTTTTGTATTTTTAGTAGAGACAGGCTTTCTCCATGTTGATCAGGCTGGTCTCGCATTCCTGTCCTCAGGTGATCCACCTGCCTCGGCCTCCCAAAGTGCTGGGATTATAGGCGTGAGCCACCGTGCCCAGCAAAAACACAAATTTAAAGAAAGCTGGCATTCAGATGAGTGACACACCCACACCCTTTCCCACTTGTCACCCAAGACATTGGCAGGGAGCCTTCTATCTCCAGTTGAAAGATCAGTGGGGTTGCTACTGAGAGGCTGAGCCACCAGAGAAATGCCCGACAAAGAGTGGCACCCCGGTCTCATCGCCTCCAGGGGGCCACCAAGATGCCAAGCCCTACTCACACACTCAGGGTCTCCAATTGGTTTCTTAGAGCTTCACTTTTAAATATGAATGGACAGGCATGGACTCCCCACATTTAAGGAAAGCTTCAAGAGTGAACCACAGAGACCAAGACAACAAGAATAAAACAGTTTGGAGGAAATGAAGGCCAGGCAGGGCGCAGAAGAGAACTTCAAAAGCGAAGCAAAATCCTTATAGAGTACAAAAATCAGCTGGGCATGGTGGCACCCGCCTGTAGTCCCAGCTACTAGGGAGGCTGCGGCAGGAGAATTGCTTCAACCTGGGAGGTGGAGGTTGAAGTGAGCCAAGATCGTGCCACTGCGCTCCAGCCTGGCAACAGAGCAAACAAAGGATTTTTTTTTTTTTTTTTTTTTTTTTTGAGACGGAGTCTCACTCTGTCGCCCAGGCTGGAGTGCAGTGGCGTGATCTCGGCTCACTGCAAGGTCCGCCTCCCGGGTTCACACCATTCTCCTGCCTCAACCTCCCGAGTAGCTAGGACTACAGGCGCGCACCACCACGCCCAGCTAATTTTTTGTATTTTTAGTAGAGACAGGGTTTCACCATGTTAGCCAGGATGGTCTCGATCTCCTGACCTCGTGATCCGCCCGCCTTGGCCTCCCAAAGTGCTGGGATTACAGGCATGAGCCACCGCACCCGGTGAAAAAATCCTTATAGAGGCTGGGCCCGGTGGCTCACGCCTGTAATCCCAGCACTTTGGGAGGCTGAGGCGGGCAGATCACGAGGTCAGGAGTTTGAGACCAGCCTGGCCAATGTGGTGAAACCCTGTCTCTACTAAAAATACAAAAATAATTAGGCCAGGCGTGGTGGTGCATGCCTGTAATCCCAGCTGCTCAGAAGGCTGAGGCAGGAGAATGGCTTGAACCAGGGGGACAGAGATTGCAGTGAGCCGAGATCTTGCCATTGAACTCCAGCCTGGGTGACAGAAGAAGACTTCATCTCAAAAAAAAAAAAAAAAAAAAAAAAAAATCCTTACAGAGCTAAAGCACTGCACTCATAAAACAAGACCAGAATATTCTTTTTTTAAAGGAATGTAACTGGGCGTACTGGCTCACGCCTGTAATCCTAGCACTTTGGGAGGCCGAGGCGGGCGGATCATTTGAGGTCAGGAGTGTGAGACCAGCCTGACCAACATGGTGAAACCCTGTCTCTACAAAAAATACAAAAATTAGTTGGGTGTGGTGGCGGGCGCCTATAATCTCAGCTACTTGGGAGGCTGAGGCAGGGGAATCTCTTGAACCCGGGAGGCAGAGGTTGCAGTAAGCCGAGATCGTGCCACTGCACTCCAGCCTGGGTGTGACAGAGTGAGACTCCATCTCAAAAAAAAAAAAAAAAAAAAAAAAATCCCAACTTCTCAGGAAGCCAAAGCGGGAGGATCACTTGAGAACCAATCTGGGCAACGTAGCAAAACTCCATCTCTAAACAATTTTTAAAGAATTAGCCAGGCTTGTGGCACATGCCTGTAGTCCCAGCCACTCAGGAAGCTAAGGCAGGAAGATTGCTTGAGCCCAGGAGTTCAAGGTTGCAGTGAGCTATGATCGCACCACTGCACTCTAGTCTGGGTGACAGAGCGAGACCCCATCTCTAAAAATAAAAAAAGAAAGATAAAAATATAAATTTGGTTCTATTAAAATTAAGAGCTGCTGTTTATCAAAAGAAACCATTCAGACAATTAAAAGGCAAAGCATAGAGGGGGAAAATATATTCACAATGTATTTATCTGGCAAAGTGCTCATATCCAGAATATATAAAGAACTCCTACAAATCAATAAAAAAAGACAAATGACTCAATATGACAATTGTCAAAATATTTGAACAGAAACCTCACAAAGCAGGATATCCAGATGGCTAATAGCCATATGAAAAGGGACTTAACTTTATTAGTCATCAGGGAAATGTAAATTAAAGCCACATGGAAAGCAGATCAGTGGTGGTCGGGGTGTGGGAGGAGGAACAACTGCAAATGGGCATCGTGCAATCAGTGCTTGTCTGGGGCAGTGGAAATGTTCTAAAACTGGTTTGTGGTGATGGTTGCACAACCATACACATTTGTTAAAAATAAGCTGAGCCGGGCATGGTGGCTCATGCCTGTAATCCTAGCACTTTGGGAGGCCAAGGCGGGTGGATCACGAGGTCAGGAGTTCAAGACCAGCCTGGCCAACACAGTGAAACCCGGTCTCTCCTAAAAATACAAAAATTAGCTGAGTGTGGTGGCACGTGCCTGTAGTCCCAGCTACTTGGGAGGCTGAGGCAGGAGAATTGCTTGAACCTGGGAGGCAGAGGTTGCAGGGAGCCAAGACCACGCTATTGCGCTCCAGCCTGGGCAACAGAGTGAGACTCTGTCTCAAAAATACGTAAATAAATACACACATACATAAATAAATAAATACATAAGTAAAAATAAAAAAATCAAGCTGAATGGTTACAATGGGTGATTTTTATGGTATGTACATTCTACCTCAACGAAACTGTTTAAACAAAATTACATGAGATACCATCACCACACCTATCTGAATGGCTACAATGAAAAAATAGAAAATACCAAGCACTGGTGAGTCGTGGAACAACTGAAACGCTCATCCACTGTTGGTGGGAGTGTAAACTGGTGCAATCACCTGTTTGCTTGCTTGTTTGTTTGTTTGTTTTGAGACAGAATCTCACTCCGTTGCCAGGCTGGAGTATAGTGGCTCGATCTTGGGATCTCGGCTCACTGCAGCCTCCAGCTCCCAGGTTGAAGCGATTCTCATGCCTCAGCCTCCTGAGTAGCCAGGATTACAGGCATGTGCCACCATGCCCAGCTAACTTTTTCTACTTTTAGTAGAGACGGGGTTTCACTGTGTTGGCCAGGCTGGTCTCAAACTCCTGGCCTCAAGTGATCCGCCCACCTCAGCCTCCCAAAGTTCTGGGATTACAGGCATGAGCACCGCACCCGGCCTGGTGTACTTTGAAAAGCTGTTTAACAGTAGCTACCACAGTTCAACTCATGGATGCCCTATATCACAGGGTATAAACATGTTCACCAAGATACATAGCTTGGAATGTTCATAGCATCTCTATTCATAACAGCCCCAATCTGGAAATTGTACAATGTCCATCAACAGTAAAATGGATACATTAATTGTGGTATTTGACATAATGAAATGTTATACAACAATGAGAAAGAATTTAAGACGATGATATATGCAATATGGATGAATCATACAAACATAACGCTGAAAGAAGCCAGGTGCAAAAAGAGTATAGACTGTGTGGCTCCATTATGTACATTTCACAGACAGAACTAATCTAAGATGTTAGAAGCAAAGTTAGTGGTTACTTCCTGTGGGAGCTATTGCCTGGAGTGTAAGGGGGCTTCTGGGCCCAGTAAAATTCTGTTGCTTGATATGTTAATTATATTTGTGTATTTTTCTAAACGTATGTTCACTTAAAAAGAAAGCCCTATGGCCAGGCGTGGATGGCTCATGCCTGTAATCCCAGCACTTTGGGAGGCCAAGGCAGGCAGATCACCGTAGGTCACGAGTTCGAGACCAGCTTGGCCAACATGGTGAAATCCCATCTCTACTCAAAATACAAGAAGAAATTAGCTGGGCATGCTGGTGGCGGGCATCTATAATCCCAGCTATGTGGGAGGCTGAGGCAGGAGAATCGCTTGAACCCAGGAGGCAGAAGTTGCAGTGAGCCGAGATTGCGCCATTGCACTCCAGCCTGGGCGACAAAAATGAAACTCCCTGTCAAAAAAAAAAAAAAAAAAAAAAAAGCCCTATAAAGGAACACTCAAAAAACAAGAGCTCTTGGAACTTAAAAATATAGTTACAGAAATTAAAAATTCAATAGCTATTTTAGAGGATAAGTTGAAGAGGTCTCCAGAGAGTAGGACACAAAAAGAAAAAGAACCGAAAAATAAGAAAGAAAAGATAAGTGTCGGCCAGGCATGGTGGCTCACGCCTGTAATCCCAGCACTTTGGGAGGTTGAGGCCTGTGGATCACCTGAGGTCAGGAGTTCGAGACCAGCCTGGCCAACATGGTAAAACCCCATCTCTACTAAAAATACAAAAAATTAGCCAGGCGTGGTGGTGGGCGCCTGTAATCCCAGCTACTAGGGAGGCTGAGGATTGCAGTGAGCCAAGATCACACCATTGCACTCTAGCCTGGGCAACAAGAGCAAGACTCCATCTCAACAACAAAAATAGATAAATAAATACAATTAGCTGGGCATGGTGGTGCGTGCCTGCAATCCCAGCTACTTGGGAGGCTGAAGCAGGAGATTGCTTGAATCCAGGAGGTGGAGGTTGCAGTGAGCTGAGATTGTGACATTGTACTCCAGCCTGGGCAACAAGAGCAAAATTCATTTCAAAAAAAAAAAAAAGGCAATTATGAACTTCAAAAACATTTGAGCAAAAAGGGAAAAAATAATCATAGTTACTCTGTGGCTTAACTAGGAACACTATTTATATGTGTTACTATTTACAGCCATATCACATTGTTTTAACCAAAGACTATAGACACTACTCACTTAGAAAGAGGCAAGGAAATGTGTGTATTGTGTGGGCAGCGAAGAGAATGTAAGACAGTGAAACCTTCTTACAAAGTCAATAGATAATGTGTGAAATGGCAAAACAAAGAAGTGGAAATATGACATAGAGAGGAAAACACTAGAGTAAAAAGGCACAGCTGGCCCAACGCCGTGGCTCACGCCTGTAATCCCAGCACTGTGGGAGGCCAAAGTGGGCAAATCACCTGAGGTCAGGAGTTCGAGACCAGTCTGACCAACATGGAGAAACCCAGTCTCTACTAAAAATACAAAATTAGCTGGGCATGGTGGCTCAACGCCTGTAATCCCAGCTACTCGGGAGGCTGAGGCAGGAGAATCGCTTGAACCCAGGAGGTGGAGGTTGTGATGACCTGAGATCACATCATTGCACTCCAGCCTGGGCAACAAGAGCAAGACTCCATCTCAAAAAAAAAAAAAAAAAAAAAAAATTAGGCCAGGCGTAGTGGCTCACTCCTATAACCCCAGCACTTTGGGAGGCCAAGGCGGGTGGATCACCTGAGGTCAGGAGTTCGAGACCAGCCTGACCAATATAGTGAAACTTCATCTCTACTAAAAAAATACAAAAATTAGCCAGGCCCACACCTGTAATCCCAGGATAATTGCTTGAACCCAGGAGGAAGAGGTTGCAGTGAGCCGAGATTGCGCCACTGCACTCTAGCTTGGGCAACAGAGCAAGACTCCATCTCAAAATAAAAAATTAGCCAGGTATAGTACACACCTATAGTCCCAGCTACTCGGGGAGCCGAGGCTTAAGGATCCCATGACCCTGGGAGGTCCAGGCTGCAGTTAGCTGGGGTAACACTACTGCCCTCCAGTCTGGACAACAGAGCAAGACTGTGTCTCAAAAAATAAAAATAAATAAATATACAAATAAATAAAACTTAGGAGACAGCCATCTGAGCTGGAGATGATCAACTGGGAGAGAGTGTGGAGATGGTATTGAAATCCACAAGACTGGAGATGACTGAGAGAAGGAGGGGAGAGAGCAGAGGCCCAGAGCAGAGCCTGGGGCAGAGCCTGTGGCTCACCAACACCGAGAGGCCATGGAGAGGAGGAGGGAGCGTCACAGAGCCTGGCAGAGTGGCTCGGGGAGAGGCCACCCCCAAGCAAGTGGACAGGAGGCTTCAGGAGGAAGATATTCCGGAGGAGTGGTCGGGGTGGTGTCTATGTCGCAAGTAAGTGGTCAAGCAAGTAGTGTGTGGGACATGGCCAGGGGACAGATAGCCTGGAGGCGTGGCCACCTCAGCAGGTGCACTTCTCACGTGTGGATGGTGACAAAATATATAGAATAGCTGCGGCCAAGGAGTGAGAGGGAGTCCAACAGCACCCAGAGAAAGCTTGGAAGCAAGAAGTGGGATTCTGCGGAGCAAGTGTTCAGACAACTACGATGTTTTGCAGAGAAAGGGGGCAGAGAGGCGGGGCCCACAGGTAGGAAGAGCAACCTGTGGGCTTCTGGGAAGTTTTTGAGATGTGCACAAAGCACATTGCATGGAGCATTTTGCCTGGAGCATGTTGGTTGCCAATGGAGGAAGGGAGGAAGAGTTAACAGGGCACAGAGGGGCCACCCTGCAAAGCTTCTTTCCTCACCCACCCCCAGGTGCTGCAGTCCCAAATGCTTCCCCCTCCAGGAAGACTTCCCAGAGCTCCCAGGCCTGGGCCTCTCCCACCTGAGCCCCAGACTTCTCAGGGGCACCCACACACACACTGTCTATGAGGATCTGTGGGTCTTAGCTTCCTCCCTGACAGCTCCCTGGGAAACAGGCACTGAGACTTACTGGTCTCCACCCACTTCAGCATCTGCCCAGGGCCCAGGACCTGGCCCAATGCTGAGGTGAGTAGATGAGTTTCAGTGCGTGTTTGTAGGGTCAGTAAACAAAGGTGTGGATGGACAAACGGGCAGATGGACAGGCCACTACAAGTCACTAACATCCCAGAGCCCATACCCCAGGCCCTAGGTCTCCACATCTCAGGGACCTGAGGCCTGCTTTCTCCCTGCCCCGGCCCACCTTGGGATCCAAATCGAAGAAGCTGTAGTACTTGAAGCGCAGCCAGAGTATGTCCCCGGCCTTGATGCCCTGCTGCATGAGACACCTCGACGAGTCCAGCCACCTGGGCCGCGGCAGAAGCAGCAGTCAGGGCTGCGCCAGGTACGGCTGTGGGGTGGGGAGGGGGGCTGGGCTGGGGGGACAAGCACACACAGAGAAAAGGCCTGGAAACGAAGTGTGGATTTGGGGTGGGCACAGACATGGGACAGGCGGTGGATCCTGGGTGGGGGAGCCCCGACACAGGGGGCGTGGCTCCTGGGCGCACCTGCTGTGGAGCTGGGTCTTGTCTGACAGGGAGCTGGGCCGTGGCAGACGCTGGAGCAGGAGGGGGTCGGGTGGCGGCTGGGGCCGGCTCAGCATGTGGTAGCAGGCCTCAGTCTGGGCACTATCCGAGAAGTGAGCTGGCATCCCCCGGAACAGTGCAGGCGCCACGCCTGGAGTGCAGGTTGGGGGTCAACCAGGCCTGTCTCCCAGGGCTGGGACTCACGGGCCAGCCCCTGCCCCCGCCCCCCCAGGCCCGCCCCCACCTGCACTCACCCCCAGCCAGGACGACCTTGCTCAAGTCGTAGAGCTCTTCCTCTGGCTCCTTCTCTTTCTTCTTCTTCTCCTTCTTCTCAGGAGCCCGGAGCAGGGATAGCTCCTCGGGGTGCCGGATGCCTGAGGGGAGCTGGGCTCTCAGCGGGGACGAGGTCCTGCTGCAGCCTCCCCACCTCACCCATGGGTGCTTGGGGTGGGTCACAGCCCTGCAGGCAGGGTGGCAACCCAGACAGCAAGGACAGTGTCAACAGAGCTGGGCCTGGAAACGGGGGAACCTGCCTCTTTGCATCACCCTCGTGGGCCAGGGGGAATCAGCCGGGCAACTTACTGAGGAGGCGGCAGATGGCAGCCACAGCCTGGAAGAGGGGCTGGGAGAAGCTGGCACGGAGGCGCAGTGCGCGGCGGTTGGGCAACCGAAGGACGACGGGCCGGTGCTGGGGCCCAAAGAAGAGGCGTGCGTCGGCCAGGATCCCGTACTTGTCCAGTGTCCAGTGGGTCTGCAGCAGCCACTGCCTCTTCTGTTCCCACCAAATGGCATGGTCTGACCAGTCCTGCTTGCGATCTGTGGGGCACAGGGGCACATCTGGGTCCAGCCTTCCTCCCTGCTGCCCCCAACACCCAGCACAACCCCAGGATTCAGAAGCCTGGGGCGACCGCTCCCCTACCCTGCCTAAGCCAAGAGTGGGGCAGCCTGGGCGGGCCTGGGGTCTACCCCATGGTAACAGCAGCAGGGCTCTCTGTAGGCAGCCCCTGATTGGCCTTCTAGGTTTGGCTTCTATATCGTTTCCCAGGGGAGCTCTCCATCCCAGAATCTGGATGCCCCAATCTTAGCGCCCCATCTCCTGCATTCCAGCCCACTGGGCTCCCTCCACATGACGCACCCTCTGTCCTCCCGCAATCCACGGTTTAATGGCCTCTGTCTTGCATTCTGGGGAGCTCCTGGAGGCAGAGACTACGTCTGTCTCACTGCTGTATGTCCTTAGGGCCTGGACCTGTGCCTGGCCTGGAGCAGTGAGCACTCAATATTTTTAGGTATTAGCTGTGTGACCTTGGACAAGCCACTTAACCTCACTGGGCCTCAGTTTCCCTGTTTGTAAGATATAATAACGATCTTACAAACTGGGACATGGAACAATGCCTCCCACGTGGTAGCTGCAGGGTTTGTGGTAAACTCGCGCACGCACATGACGATCCATGAGAGAGCATTGAATTAAAGATGTGCGTCTGTCCCTTGTCAGCCAGCTGGGAACTGGAGTTACAGTAAGGAAGGCACAGGTCTCCCCGCCTCCTTCCTCCAGGAGCATGAACAGGCGGGAGAGAGCATAGGAAAAAGGCTGCCGGAAAGCTGCTCTGGGCACACAGCCCTTGAGAGTTTGCAAAGCCCCGTTTCCTGAGTTCCTCCCAAGTCCTCCCGGTGAGTTTTCTGATTCCCACTGCATCCCACCCGCCTCAGCCAGCCCCCAACCCCGCTGCTGCACATGCCGAGCATCACCACTGCTGCCAAACCAAGAGAAGCGCTCGTCCTCTGGCGCTTCCCCTCCCAGGCTGGGCCCTTCCCTCCTGGGCGCCCCGGTGGGACCCTGGCTGTGCGCCGCCGCTTCCCCTTCTCTTGGCTCCTTGCTCTTCTCCTGTCCTCTCTGGCCCCTCTCCTGACCGGCCCCTTACCTTGTCCTTTCCCCAGGTTCGGCCTGGGACCCTATTCTCCTGCCTCGGCCAGGTCCCCTTACTGGGTCTCCCTATTCTGCAGCTTCAGTTGCCATTTTCTGCTGCCTCCCCATGCGTGGCCCTCAGCCCAGACCCTGCCCTGGGCCTCCAGCCAGAAACCCATGTGCTGCCAGCTGAGGAGCCTGTCCACTGGCTTCCTCCCTTCCAGAACCCTCTGTTCCTGTGGCCAAGTGGCTGACACTGGGACGGTAAGCACCATGACTCCTGGTCTCGGCTTTTGCTGTTCAGCTCAGACTCGCTGTGCACAGAGGTGCCCTCTCCTCGCCAGGTCCCCCTCCTCGCCAGCTCCCCACACCACCTCTCAGGGCTGGGGGACACGGACTCGTGCCAAAGGCCCAGGCATCCTCCCTTTCTCTTCTAGCCGCCACATGTAATCAATGCCAATTCCACCTCTAGAATCCACCCTCCTCTCCGTCCTCCCTGCCCGGCCTTAGGAGGCCCTGGTGTCTCTAACCAGGACCACAGCCTCCTCAGGGGCCCGCCGCCACCAGCCTTTCGCCTTGCTGCTGATCTTAGCAGGACAGCCTCCTGCTGAGAACCCTTTGGCTGCCACCTTCCCCTCCAGAAGAAAGTCTAGACCCCTTCTGGAGGCCTTCGGGGCCGTGCAGAGCTGGCCAGGCACCATCCAGTCTCATATCTGGTCATGCTCCCGGCATCCTCACCGGCCGAGAGCCCTAATTCACAGCCCTCAGAGTACCAGCGCCACCACCTTGCTCCTTCCTGCTGAGGCCACCTCTCAGGACTTCTCCTGGGGTTATCCCCATCCTGGGCTCGGGACAGCCCCCTCCTCGGGCTCCAGGCCCCCGTGATAGCTCCTTCTGTGCAGCAGCCGGCACGCAGCCCCCACGGGTCAGTCTCACCCGCTGCTGCTCCAGGAGGCCAGGGACTGGCCCAGGGCGGCCAGGCTGAGCATCAGTAGACAGAGCTGATGTGCTTAGGAATGACAGTATCCCCACCACAGGGAACACAGAGCTAAAGGGACTTGCCCTGGGGTGCCCAGCAGCGGGTAGAGCAGCAGAGTCTGTCTGACTCCAGGTTAAGGCCTCCTACGTTACCCTCGTGCCGTGCCCTGGGGCCACCCAGGTCTTCACCGCCCTCTCTCTGTTCCTCACTTCTATTCTCACAGCTGCTCCGGGCCCTGCCCCTGGCAGCTCCCCTCGCAGCCTCAGCCTTGTGGCCGGGTCGTTCTGGGCCCTATCCTCTCCACAGTCAGACTGACCTTCTCCTGAGCTGCACGTGGCGGCCTGGCGGGGTCTGAGGAAGCCTCCCCGCCATCACCCACCCCCCACCCACTGGCAGCCAGGCCCAGGCTCTTGGCTGGGACTGTGGTGGGCCTGTCTTCCGGCTCTGCCTATCGGGGTCTTCCTGCCGCCCTCTCAGGAAGGGGTAGCCCCCACCCCCGGCAGGGAAGGAAGATGAGAAGCCCCCGTGTCACTGGCCCCGTGGTCCTCCATGACTGATACCACAGGCTGCTCTGCTGTAACTTCCTGTGGGGGCAGGGCCTTCCCACCCAGGCTGGGCCTGTCACCAACCTGCTGAAAGCTTCCGCCAAGGGGAGGGAGTGTGGGGGCAGGCCCCTAGGTCACCTAGACCCCCTCAGACCTCAGCAATGTGACTTCGGCCTCGGCCCAGGCAAGACCACCCCTTCCGCCCCTATTGGTGGCTGAATGGGGGATTGTGGCTGGGTCTGATCCTTAGCAGACCAGCTGGAGCGGGAGGGAGGGAGGGAAGAGGGTGGGAGAGAGAGGAAGTTGGGGAAATGTCTTTTTTGGAACCAAATGATTAAGCTAATGCCTGAGTCACCGTGACACCATTATCGGGAGCTGAGCAGCAGGGATGGCCCGGAAGTGCCCAGAGACACCCATGGCGGCCACCCATGGTGCCGAGTTCAGCAGGCGGGCAGCGGACACTCACTGATCTGCTCCACAATCTTCAGGAGCACCCCGCCGATGTGCGACTCCCCAGTGACCCGCAGGGTGACTGACTCGGCCTCCGGGTCCTCCTCTCCCACAAACACCCGCAGCTCCCATGACGAATCGATGTAGTCCCCGGAGGCTGTCTTCATCCCCGCCATGGCTGCAGCTGCTGCTACAGAGAGTGTGGAAGGAGGCAAGGTGGGCAGGCCCTGGTAGGCCTCCGGGTTTGGGCAGAAGAGCTCTGTGGTGCCCTGGACACACCCAGAGGAAAGCCGCTCATGAAGGAGGGCGGGAGTGAGCCCCCAGGCCAGCACGCCCATGGTACCCTGACTCTCTCTCCAGCGCTGGCGCTCGAGCCGCGAGGGCCCTCAGAGACCATGTAGTCCAACCCGCTCCCATCCTACAGGCGGGCAGACTGAGGCCGGGTAAGAAGGGGCTCACTCAGGACCACCGTGCTCAATGCCAGCCCACAGCTCACTCCCAGACCCTCAGGGGCAGCTGGCCACTCTGGCCACTCTGGCCATGGCTTCGTACCCAGGCCAGGAAGTAGTTCCGATCCTGGCCCACAGCTCAGATGCCAACATCACAAACCAGCCAAAGCCTCCCTGGGGAGGTGGAAAGTTCAGGCTGCCGCATGGCGAGAAGCAGGCTGGGCAGAGGCTGCAGGAGGGTAAGGAAGAGAAGGGCCCAGGGTCCCAGTGAGGCCTGAGCTTACCTTTCCTGGCAAGGGCTGGGGGCTGCAGGTGGGTCTCGGGCTACACCCCTGCGGACCGTGGGCTTCCTGCCCTCCTTTCTCTTTGGAGCTTCCTTCAGGGCAGCCCTTGCCTGTGCCTTATCACGAGCAGGGCGGGTTCAGCCCCTCCCCAGGGCGGGCTGGCGCTGGGTGCAGGAAGCACGCTGCCAGCCCACAGAGGGTTCCAGGGGCCCCCACCTTTGTCCCCAGAGAGCACAGGAAGCTAGGGAGAGCAGGACTTAGCGACTCAACACCATAAAAACGCCCCCTGCCTCATTTGGAGGAAAGCTCAGTGCAAACTCAAGTCCCCCGGCTGTGTGTGTTCAGGGCTAGGTCCACCTTTGTGGGAAGCGTCTCCCATCCCCAGCCTGTCACATGAGGCGGGGACCTTGGGCTTTGAAACATCACTGGGCTGCCGGAGGGAGAGCCCAGGAGTTGACAGAGTGTATCCAGGTTATTTGGGACTCACAAGTTAAATCGGTTCCAGCCTGGCTGTCCCTATCAACCAAGGATCCCTCAAGGCCCCAGAGGGAAACAAGTCCATTTTGCAGTTTTTCCTAGCTCCGCGTAGGGCTACTTTCAAACTCATGAACTCAGACCTGCCAGGTGAACGAGTGAACAGAACTTGGCCCTGACCATCCACAACCTCCCGGGCCCTCAGGTCCCCCAGCTCCAAACACGACCCCTCCACTGTGCTCCACTTGGATGAGCCTCCCTGAATCCCCATGAGGCTCACTCCCATCAAGTCCCTGCTTAGGTGACACCTCAGGGGTCTCTGGTGGTCTATACCCTCCTGCTCATCTCCTGCCCTGGATGTGGACTTCAGTAGAGCAAGGCACATCCGCCACCAGCTCTGCGCAGGACAGTGGCCTTTCCAGTGAACACACTGGGGGTTGGAGCACAGAGGGTGGGCAGGCCTGGGGGCGGCAGAGTCCTGCTGGTGGGGGAGGCTGCCTGAATGGCGCCACTCAGATGGGGAAGGGGGCGGCCTGCCGGGGATTCCCAGGGGAAAAGCAAGCTGATGAAACTAGCAGCAGGAAGTTCAGCCAGCTGCTAGTCTCAGCGCCTTCCTAGCCCAGAAAGCAGCACTCTTGGAGCAAATGAGGAAGTTTTACTCCTGCCCCAGAGACCTCCCCAGTCCAGGAAGAGAGCTTTAGAAAACGCAGCTTGTTGCAACCATGGAAAAGTGTAATTAAAGCTTAGCACCCTAAGTTCTCAGGTGAGAGCCCTGCGTTAAAACCATCACCCAGGCCGGGCGTGGTGGCTCACGCCTGTAACCTTTGGGAAGTCGAGGTGGGTGGATCACGAGGTCAGGAGATTGAGACCATCCTGGTTAACACAGTGAAACCCCGTCTCTACTAAAAATACAGAAAAAAAAAAAAAAAAATTAGCCGGGTGTGATGGTGGGCGCCTGTAGTCCCAGCTACTCGGGAGGCTGAGGCAGGAGAATGGCGTGAACCCGGGAGGCAGAGCTTGCAGTGAGCTGGATCACGCCACTGCACTCCAGCCTGGGCAACAGAGTGAGACTCCGTCTCAAAAAAAACCCATCACCCAGGGGGGTGCAGTGGCTCATGCCTGTAATCCCAGCACTTTGGGAGGTTGAGGCGGGCAGATCGCTTGAGGTCAGGAGTTCGAGACTAGCCTGGCCAATATGGCGAAACACCTGTCTCCACTAAAATACAATAATCAGCTGGGTGTGGTAGCAGGCTCCTGTAATCCCAGCTACTGGGGAGGCTGAGGTAGGAGAATCACTTGAACCCAGGACGTGGAGGTTGCAGTGAGCCGAGATCACACCACTGCACTCCAGCCTGAGACTCCATCTCAAATAACAAAACAAAAACAAAAACAATCCATAACCCAACTCCTAAATCTAACAGCAGCTGACGGCATAGCTGCCCTCTCCCCACAGAGGTCTCAGCATCTCACATTAGAATCCTGTTCTCTGGATCTAGCCGGTTTCTAACTTTGAGACTATAATGTGGAGAATTAACAGCACTGGGGTCACCCCAAAGCTTATCTGAACCTCTCATTGGTACCACTTGGGGTGGGGAAGCCTTCAGATTCCCTTCCAGCTGCTGAGCAACAGCGCCACCTGGCAACCTTCTCGGCAAAGCCATGGAGCTGTGCCAAGCCACCTGACTCCTCCTAAGCCCGCCCCAAAGAGAAGAGCAAGATCAGGTTCCAGGAGCAGGCCCTGCAAGACAAACTCCTGGTTTAAAAAAAAAAAAAAAATCACTCAAGGCCAAAGCAACATATAACCACGCCCAACTGGCTTGTTTTATTGGAGAAGGGGATGCAGAATAAACAATGTGAGACGGCTGGGACCTGAGGCTGGAAGAACCCCCTCCCCTCCCCATACATGCCCACTGCCCCAAATAAAAAATAACCAACTATGGGAGAGCAGCCGAGACAGCAACTGGGCGCAGGGGAAGGAGACACGGAACTTGAGGGCAGCGGTGAAGAGACCATGCGTGTGCTGGGAGGGCCCAGAGGCAGCAGCGGCACAAACAGCGCAGGTACGAGTCTCTGTGTCTTCCCCGGGGTTATGTATAAATATAGAGAGATGAGGCCTTCTCTCCCCTGCTCTCCCTTCCGCTCCGTGCTGCTCGCCGCGGTCCCAGCTCCTCTTTCCACATGAGGGCGAAGGGAAGGGGGGATGAACAAGTCATCACCGAATTGCAATCAGACCCACATCCATCAGCTTCTGGATCTTCTGTGCTATTACAGGATTCTTTAAGTGTCTACAGAGGAAGACGCAGTTATTTGAAATGAGACAACCTTTAAAGTCTTACTTGCTCTCAGAGAAAAACCCAATTCAACCCCCTCTACAGAAGGCCCCGGCAGGGAGGGGTCCTGGCGAGGCCCGGGACGCCGAGCCGCAGAGGCCTGCTCCACTTCGCAGAACTTGCCAGTCCTACTCTGAGCCCACGACACAGCTTCCAGTCAAGACCTTTCTCCCAGCTAAATGGGCCTTTCCAAATGACTGCTTAAGCTATCACAACTAACAAACAAAGCCCTTCCAGCTCGCCACCCACTGCCAATCTCCTTAAGTTCAAGAAGAATGACAGAATTCCTCTTCCTCGCAGACTGAGCATACCACCCCCCAGCTGCGTGCACTCATCTGCCTGCTTTTGTTCTCCATTTCCAGCAAGGCCGCCTCTCTGACTCTACGTACTCGCTGAGTGCCTGGGGGTCCTTCTGCATCTGTTCCAGGATAAGGCGCATGGCTGGGTCACTCATGATCTGCTGCACCTCAGGGTCGGCCATGGCTCGTCGCTTCACATCTTCGGGGCTGTCGTGCCGGTTGTACTGTGCCATCATACAGCGCTGGTAGCCGTCTGCTGCCTCCTGCAGTCCAGAAGAGACAAAGGGGAAGCGTGTTAGGACCACCCAGCTCACTGCTTCAGCAGGTCCAAGATAACAGAAGTAACTGACAAGGGGAGAGAGAGCAAGTAAGAGAGAAACAGAGAGAAATGGAGGTGACAGGGAAGAAATCAGGGACTGAACATGGAAAAGACCCAACAGAGAAAGAGGCAGGGGGAGCCCCTGGAGGCCAGAAGCAGCCCCACCTTACAGCTGGAGTCCAGGTCTAGCGCCTTCTGGTACACATCCATGGCTTTGGTGTAGTCCTTCATCGCTTCCAGGGCAGCGGCTTTCCGTGTATAACCCTTGACTACAAACAGGAGAGGTGGCGCGTTATCCAACCGCAGCGCCCAAGGCTGCTCCTTGCACCTCTTCACCTGCACACCAACACTGTTCACACCTGCTGATGCTGGATCCTAAATCCTACAGGTCCCAAGGACACACAGGTAGACAAAGGGCTTGCCCTTTCCTTCTCTAATCTTTTGGCTAGAGACAGGGGACAGGCAGCAGAAAGGCACTTACTGAAGGTCGGCTCCAGCTGGATACATTCCTCACAGTCCTAGAATGAAGAAACAGAAAGAAATTAGGCTCATTCCCTTGGATAAGCTCACTACAGGCAACTCAAGCATGTGGACTTTCAACTCTAAGGCCTCACCCAGCACCACACAGAGGTGACAACACCAGGAAAGACAACTCCAGATGATGGATCATCCCACACAAGACAAACTGCCCAGACTCTGCAAGAGGCTGATGTTATGAAAAACACATAGTGAGGGACAATTCCAGTTTGAGAAACTGAAGAGTACATGACAACTAGACAAAATGCGTGGGCCTTGGTCCTGAGAGCTTTGGAATCCAAAACCATTGCTGATTAAAAAATAAAACAACACCGGGTGCGGTGGCTCATGCCTGTAATCCCAGCACTCTAGGAGGCTGAGGTAGGTGGATCACCTGAGGTCAGGAGTTCGACACCAGCCTGGCCAACATGGTGAAACCCCGTCTCTACTAAAAAAAAAAAAAGAAAAAAAATTGCTGGGCTGGTGGCTGCACCTGTAATAATCCCAGCTACTCAGGAGGCTGAGGCAAGAGAATTGCTTGAACCCAGGAGGCGGAGGTTGCAGTGAGCCAAGATCACGCCATTGCACTCCAGCCTGGACAACAAGAGTGAAACTGTCTCAAAAAAATAAAAACAAACAAACAAAAATAAATAAAAAAACCTCAGAGTTTTAAAACGTATTTTTGGAGAAGTGGGCAAGTTTCAGTATGGATGGACAGACCTCAGATGGCATCAGGCCTTGGCCTGGTGAGGTCGCGTGTGCTGACAGTGCTACACTGGACAGGGAGTCTTTTCAGGCAATGTGTGCACAAGACTTGGATGTCTCATTCTAAGTACCAAATGTATACAATTTCCTTTCGCAAACAGTTCAGCAAAAACAGGTCAATATTTGTCAGATAAAGGTGGAACAGATATTCACTAT
Organism: Pongo pygmaeus; assembly: GCF_028885625.2. NCBI lineage: Eukaryota > Metazoa > Chordata > Mammalia > Primates > Hominidae > Pongo > Pongo pygmaeus. Next base: position 10,513,266 of record NC_072382.2, read on the forward strand.
GTATTCTTCTCTTTGAAACATCTTCGAAGTGAGAAATGCTGAGGAAGAGAACACTATCTAGTACACTGAGCTCCCCTGGGCTTAATTCCAACCCTTCCACCAAGAAGCTGGGACAGCAGCAGAAATCCCATTCATTCTTTCTCCACGCTCTCATGATCGGGAAAGTACTGCCCACCTCCCAGGTGACTGACAACCTGCTATTCTTTGCCTCACAAATCAATGTGCTTTTGACATGACTCTCGTACAATCCTACTAGTAGAAATGATGTCTCTAGGCCAAGACACAGACCCAGAAGACAGTGGCACAAAATATAAAAACCAACACTAACCCAGGTATGGCTGTTTCTAGACAGGTCACACTTTGTCACCTTCCCACAATATGGTCCAGGTTTGTCAGCTAGAGAACAGTTGAAAAAAACTGCTGATAGAGGCAGGGTGGCTGAGATTCGAGAGGATGAGGGAACTTCACAGTGTCAAACAATCATATTTGACCTAACTTGATATGACTGAGAACAGCAGACCTACCTAGCTGAGCAAAACAGAAAAGCAAGGAAGGATGGTACAGCTGCTGAAAAACATACGGTGGTTCCTCAAAAATTAAACATAGGCCAGGCGCAGTGGCTTATGCCTGTAATCCCAGCACTTTGGGAGTCCGAGGCAGGAGGATCGCTTGAGCCCAGGAGTTTGAGACCAGCCTGGGAAAACATGGTGAAACTCTGTCTCTATAAAAAATACAAAAATTAGCTGGGTACAGTGGTGCACACCTGTAGTCCTAGCTACTCAGGAGGCTGAGGTGGGAGGATGGTTTAAGCTGGGGAAGCAGAGGTTGCAGTGAGCTGAGATCGTGCCACTGCACTCCAGCCAGCCTGGGCGATAGAGCCAGACCTTGTCTTAAAAAAAAAAAAAAAAAAAAAAAAAAAAAAAAAAAAAAAGGGAGGGGGGGCCAAGCGCAGTGGTTCACGCTTCTAATCCTAGCACTTTGGGAGGCTGAGGCGGGTGGATCACCTGAACTCAGGAATTCAAGGCCAGCCTAGCCAACATGGTGAAACCCCATTTCTACTAAAATACAAAAAATTAGCCAGGCATGATGGCGGGTGCCTGTAATCCCAGCTACTTGGGAGGCTGAGATGGGAGAATCGCTTGAACCCAGGAGATGGTGGTTGCAGTGAGCCAAGATCGTGCCATGGCACTCCAGCGTGGGCAGCTGAGCGAGACTGTCTCAAACAAACAAACAAAAAAAGTAAACACAGACACCACATGGCCCAGCAATTCCACTTCTTAAAAATGGTTAAAAAGGCAAAAACAAAGAAAAAAGAGGAAGGATACGGGGCTGAAAGGACCCACCTTCTAATGTACTGCCAACCAGTAGTAGCTCCATGGGCCAGGACCAGTTAGATACAGGTCCCATATTTTACACACACACACACACACACACACACACACACACACACACACACACACACACACACACACACACACACACACACACACACACACACACACACACACACACACACACACACACACACACACACACACACACACACACACACACACACACACACACACACACACACACACACACACACACACACACACACACACACCCCACTATAAATCTGGGCAACATAGCAAGACCCCAACTCTACAAAAAAAATAAAAAATATAGCAGATGTGGTGGCATGTGCCTGTGGTCCTAGCTCCTCAGGAGGCTGAGGCAGGACAGAGTGAGACACTGTCTCAAACATCATGATCATCATCAACTCAATGTTAATGAGAACACAGAGAGAAAACCCACTCCTCATGTGCAGGCTTTCAGTAATGGCCGCCCCCACAGGTCTCCTCACCTTGAGTGCCAGCTGGAACTCCAGGAGTTTGGTGTAGCAGGCAGCTCGATTGCTGTATAATTTGGCATCTTTCGGGTTCCTTTTGATGGCTTCTGTATAATGCTTCATGGCCTGGGGATAGTCCCCTGGGGAAGAAAAACAAAGACTATCTTTTAAAAAGCAGAAAGCCCCCAGATGCAGCCGGCCATATTACCCCATAGCCAGGCACGGGAGGCACACCCAGCGCCGCTCCCCCGATCCCTGAGCTGCAGGCAATACCTTTCTGAAAACACTCGTTGCCTTTGTTCTTCTCCTCCAAAGCCAGGTCGGGGTTTATGTAGGCCAGCCGCTCTTGCTCCTTCAGGATTTTCTCTGCCTACAAAACATAATTCTTGGAATAATAAACACTCATAATCATCTAAATATTGGGCTTAAAAATCAGATTAGGGGCCGGGTGCGGTGGCTCACGCCTGTGATCCCAGCACTTTGGGAGGCCGAGGCGGGTGGATCACAAGGTCAGGAGATCGAGACCATCCTGGCTAACATGGTGAAAACCCCATCTCTATTAAAAATATAAAAAATTAGCCAGGCGTGGTGGCGGGAGCCTGTAGTCCCAGCTACTCGGGAGGCTGAGGCAGGAGAATGGCGTGAACCCGGGAGGCGGAAGCTTGCAGTGAGCCGAGATCGCGCCACTGCACTCCAGCCTGGGCGACAGTGCGAGAGACTCCGTCTCAAAAAAAAAAAATCAGATTAGGATTTTAATTTTCAGAGTATTGCTCGCAAGACTTTTTTTTTTTTCTTTTTTGAGATGGACTCTCACTCTCACCCAGGCTGGAGTGTAGTGGCACGATCTTGGCTCACTGCAACCTCCGCCCCCACCAAGTTCAAGTGATTCTCCTGCCTCAGCCTCCTGAGTAATTGGGATTATAGGCGCCTGCCACCGCGCCCAACTAATTTTTTCGTATTTTTAGTAGAGACGGGGTTTCACCCTCTTGGCCAGGCTGGTCTTGAACTCCTGATCTCATGATCCACCCACCTCGGCCTCCCAAAGTGCTGGGATTACAGGCGTGAGCCACCGCGCCCGGCTATTGCTGGCAAGATTTTAAAAGAAATTTACAGTCTTTATCATTAAGTATGCCATGAAAGAGAATGAATGGCACTGACACAACACTTGGTCCAAAATGAGCCGGGTATGGAAAGGATGCACGCCTTACTAGCACAACTCATTTTCTCACCAATCCTTTGTCACGCCCTACATAATTTATGACAACTGGCCTAATTCACATCATTTTTGTTGTATAAAATAGTCAAAATGTTATGTTACAAGAACTATTAACACTCTTAATGCACAGGCCCTCAATATTAACACATTTAGGGTTGAAATCTTGGCCAATACCAAAAACTGCAAAAAAAATAAACCAGATCACTTCCTACATGTTGTCACTGTTAAATGACAGAGAAAGAATCATATAAGATGACCAAAGCCACTACCTAAAAAAAGGTCAGGTTCAGCCAGGCATAGTGGCTTACGCCTGTAATTCCAGCACTTTGGGAGGCTGAGGAGGGCGGATCACTTGAGTTCAGGAGTTCAAGACCAACCTGGGCAACACAGTGAGACCCCTTCTCTACAAATAAAAAAAGTAGCTGGACATGGCTAGGTGCAGTGGCCTGTAATCCCAGCACTTTGGGAGCTTGAGGTGGGTGGATCATGAGGTCAGGAGTTTCAGACCAGCCTGGCCAAGATGGTGAAACCCCATCTCTACTAAAAATATAAAAATTAACAGGGCATAATGGTGTACACCTGTAGTCTTAGCTACTCGGGAGGCTGAGGCAGGAGAATTGCTTGAACCTGGGAGGCGGAGGTTGCAGTGAGCAGAGACCATGCCACTGCACTCCAGCCTGGGTGAGAAATAGAGACTACATCTCAAAAAAAAAAAAAAAATTAGCTAGACGTGGTGGCACGTGCCTGTAATCCTAGCTACTCAGGCTGAGGTGGGAAGACCACTGAAGCCCAGGAGGTTGAGGCTGCAGTGAGCCATGATTGTGCCACTGTCCTTCAGCCTGGGTGAAACAGTGAGACCCTATCTCAAAAAAAAAAAAAAAAAAAAAGTCAAGTTAATTATTAAATAAAACAGTAAGAAACAATGGCTCAATTATTAGGAAAACAAGAAAATACACCTGTTCTTTTCCTACCCACCTGCTGGCATTTCTTGAGCACATCTGGGGTTCGGTGTTCTGCCAGAGACTTGTTATAGAAATGGATGGCATCCTTGTACTTTTCTTCTTTGAAGTAGGAGTTGCCAATTCGAGCATACGCTCTGATAAAGAAAGAGGGACAAGGACCGCTTAGGACAAAGAGATAAGGTCAGCTCCTGCAGAAAAACACACCTGCAGCTAGAAAGGCCCGCATCACTGCCTTCAACACCTTTTGTCTTGTCTCCGGTGACCTTCTTGCCAGCCCTTTCTTAACAGAGCAAATTCTATGGCCAGCAGCCCTCCTCCCCATGCAGAGAAACTTAAGTCTTGGACAGCAAACCCTCCGCGCTACTCAAGGTATTCTGGAAGGTCGAGCCTACTTGGCAATCTGTCGATAGTCTTCTCGGTTTTCTCTCCCCACTTCAATGGCCTTCTCACAAAGCTCCCGGCACTTATTGTAGTCGCCCTTTTCAAAGTATACCGCTGCCAGGCAGGATGGTTAAGAAGGAACAGTCAGTCCTTGCTTCTTCCCTCAGAGACACCCAACAATTCCCTTGCCCCTTGTTTCTGGGCCTCACCTGCTTGATTGGTAATGTAAGTCATGTTGGTGGGGTCCAGCTCCTTGGCTTTGTCGTAATGCTTCAAGGCTGTGTCAAAGTCTTTCTTCTTGTAGGCATCGTTCCCCAGCTCTTTTTCTTTCAGTGCCTAGATGAGGTTTAGAAGAAGTGAGTGCTAAGCAAATCTAACTGAGGTGACAAAGACAGCAAGAATCTATGATCTGTCACAAGTTCTGAAATACAACTAACATGTATAGAATTCTAGCAAGTTTTCCTGAAGGCCTCTTCATCAATCAGCTATAGATAATACAGTCAAGTATCAGCCGTTAGAATGAAAACTAACTTCATCTTTGCTTGCTCTGAAACTCCTTTTCCACCTACTCTCCTGGATCTTTGTCAGGAAGCAGAGCGCTTCTTTAGGGGAGAGAAAATCCCTTTGACTTGAAGCAACCGGTGAGGACAGAAGCGTTTTGGACCAGGCTTTTTTTTTTTTTTTTTAATTTATTATTATTATACTTTAGGTTTTATGGTACATGTGCGCAATGTGCAGGTTAGTTACATATGTATACATGTGCCATGCTGGTGCGCTGCACCCACTGACTCATCATCTAGCATTAGGTATATCTCCCAATGCTATCCCTCCCCCCTCCCCCCACCCCACAACAGTCCCCAAAGTGTGATGTTCCCCCTCCTGTGTCCATGTGTTCTCATTGTTCAATTCCCACCTATGAGTGAGAATATGCGGTGTTTGGTTTTTTGTTCTTGCGATAGTTTACTGAGAATGATGATTTCCAATTTCATCCATGTCCCTACAAAGGACATGAACTCATCATTTTTTATGGCTGCATAGTATTCCATGGTGTATATGTGCCACATTTTCTTAATCCAGTCTATCATTGTTGGACATTTGGGTTGGTTCCAAGTCTTTGCTATTGTGAATAATGCTGCAATAAACATACGTGTGCATGTGTCTTTATAGCAGCATGATTTATAGTCCTTTGGGTATATACCCAGTAATGGGATGGCTGGGTCAAATGGAATTTCTAGTTCTAGATCCCTGAGGAATCGCCACACTGACTTCCACAAGGGTTGAACTAGGTTACAGTTCCACCAACAGTGTAAAAGTGTTCCTATTTCTCCACATCCTCTCCAGCACCTCTTGTTTCCTGACTTTTTAATGATCGCCATTCTAACTGGTGTGAGATGGTATCTCATTGTGGTTTTGATTTGACCAGGCTTTATTCTGAGGCTGCAGCAGATCTGGTGTCGGTCTTGTGGTTGCCTCAGGGTCTTAGTTGTCAGGGAACCATAGCAGAGGGGGTGGTGAGTGGATGAGAAGCGGCTGAGTGGCACGAGTCTTCAGCAAAGCTCACTATCGCCCACACTGGAGGGCCTTTTTCCAGCTGAGACACCCTAAACAACCAACGCTTACCCATTTCAAGGTGCTAAATTTGGCAACAATCTGCTGTTCCAGTTTACAAGGAGGGAAATGAAATCGTTGAGACGCATGCCTCCTGCTCTAAAACAGTGCTGCTTAGCGGACACTCCCAACCACACACCATGTCCAGCCAGGAAGCAAAGGCCTACGGATTGATGTGGACAACATTTTTCTGGATCACGACAAGGACGTGAATTACTCCCAACTTTCCAGTCTTGCTCGGACCAACATTCACACGGGCAGCAATGAAGCCGCTGTGGTGACCATGGGAAGGGCAACTCCCGCTGCTCACTCTTTGCTACACATTACTCCTAGGAATGCTCTTGTGAAGCTCATCTTTTTTTTTTTTTGAGACAGAGTCTCGCTCTGTCACCCAGCCTGGATAATGACGAGATTTCAGCTTATTGCAACCTCTGCCTCCCGACTGCAAGAGATTCTTCTGCCTCAGCCTCCCAAGTAGCTGGGACTACAGGCGCCCACCATGACACCTGGCTAATTTTTGTATTTTTAGTGAAGATGAGGTTTCACCATGTTGGCCAGACTGGTCTTGAACTCCTGACCTCAGGTGATCTGCCCACCTTGGCCTCCAAAAGTGCTGAGATTACAGGCATGAGCCACCGCGCCTGGCCTGAAGTTGATTTTTTAACATGCTGACCATTCTAAGGAATAATAGCCATAAGCTTAGCACATACTAAAGCACTCAAAATAGTTTCAGGTGGGCACAGTGGCTCGTGACTGTAATCCTAGCTGAAGCAGGAGCATCGCTTGAGGCCAGGAGTTCAAGACCAACCTGGGAAACACAGCGAGACTCCGTCTCTAAAAAAACCATAATAATCATGGTCAATCAAGGTCAATAGATGTCCCCATTCGACATAAAGATTTCTAGTTGTTTACAAATAGGTGACAATGAGGAGAGAAAAAAACAAGACCTGCTTCTTATTCTCTGGAAGATCTTCTTCCATTGGCTCTGGCTTGGTCTCCTTTTTGGGAGGGGGTGGTGGTGGAGGTGTTGCAATCTCTTCCTCCTCATCCATACTGCCCAGATCGACCCCAAGGAGGACGCTGAGAGTGGTCATGATCCGGGGATCTTGTAGTTTCCTAGTATTGATTTAAAAAAAGAAAGAAAAATTGTAATTACTCCTCCCCACAATCAGTCTTTTAACTCCCACTTACTACTAAAGTCAGATTCCTGTGTTTAGAAGCTCCTTACCCATCAAAAGATGGCTAGATTTTGCACCAATCATGAGTTACAATTGAGGAATACTCAAACCGTCAAAACACCATCTAAAATAGAGTCAACAAAAATAAATAAAATGAAGTCACAGATAGCTGGGCACGGTGGCTCACACCTATAATCCCAGCACTTTGGGAGGCTGAGGCGGGCAGACCACTTGAGGTCAGGAGTTTGAGACCAGCCTAGCCAACATGGTGAAACCCGTTGCTACTACTAAACATACAAAAATTAGCCGGGCGTGGTGGTGTACACCTGTAATCCCAGCTACTCAGGAGGCTGAGGCAGGAGAATCGCTTGAACCCAGGAGGTGGAAGTTGCAGTGAACTGAGATCACACCACTGCACTCCAGCCTAGGTGACAGAGCGAGACTCCACCTCGAAAAAATAAAATAAAATAAAATAAAATAAAACGAAGTCACAGAGGTCAAGTTTATTCCTCAAGGTTGGCAGATACACAGAGGAATGACTTGTTTTAGGTATACTTCCATAGCTGATCTCAGGCCAGAAGATTGCGATAGAGATGGATACCAGTACAAGATTTAGACACATCTTTACACATGAACTTCAACCCTGTTTCCACTCTGATATACCAACAGAGACAGTAGGGCCTAAGTAGATGGAAAGGATGGGGTTGACGCTAGATCAGAGTTCTAGAAGAGCAGGCAAGAGGTGTATACAGATGACAAGGAACATTCTAGATTACTGTGATATATGCTCCCCTGACCCCTTCTATAACTACAAATAAACGACCACCACCTACTGCTCTGCAGAGAATAAGCAAAGGCAGAAACTCCACAGTTTAGACAAGGGAACCCTCTGCTGTGAGGTTACAGGAAGAAAACATAACATTCCCCCGATTTCCAGAACCTCAATGAGCGGCGTCCACTTACGTGCCCAGGTCAGAAGGCTTGTTTCGTAGCTGCTCTATTAGCTCCCGGTAGGTAGGATCACTGAGTAGTGTCCTTGTCCTGGGATCACTCTCCAACTTCTGATACAGATTAGGCATGTTGAAAGGGTTCATGAATTTTCTCTCTGTCCGAGTAAAGGAAAGCACATCACTATGAAATGAGTTCACTAAATTACTGTGTCCCATACCCTACCAGACTGACATTTCTTGGGGGGAAGATTCAAAATTAATCCCATTAATAATAAGAAAGAAAACTGTGCGTGGTACCTACCTGCCAACCTGGCCTCCATATTCTGTAAACCCTCTTTCAGCTGAGGGTTATTTGCCTCGTGTTTTAAGCCCTCCTCATAGGTTCGCTTCGCTTCTTCAAAGCGGTTTAAGAACTCTAGAGCTGCTGCTTTTCGTGAATAGCCCTTAAACCACCAAAGACAGACACAAAATAAAGAACACCCAGAGGTAAATCTAGAAGATGAACTCAAAAAAGAACAATTCTACTTTTATGGGGGAAAAGAAATGAGTATTCACATGAAGTCCAAAGAGAAAAAAAGGAGAGGAATAGGCTACGAGGCCAAGGCTGCTACTTTAAGGATCCATCCAAATAGCAGAGGCACATCTGCCCCACCCTGTTCACCTCTGATCAACTGTGGTCAGTTTCTTTGGCAGCATTTTTTTCCCTTACTTTTGGTAAAGACAGGCACTCCTTATGTTGCCCAGGCTGGTCCCAAACCCTTGGGCTCCAGCAATTCTCCTGCCTCAACCTCCGAAAGTGCTGGGATTATAGGCGTGAGCCACTGCACCGGGCCTCTTCCCCTCCTTTTTTTTTTTTTTCTCTTTTTTTTGAGACAGGGTCTTGTTGTGTCACCTGGGCTGGAGTGCAGTGGCACGATTTCAGCTCACTGCAACCTCCGCTTGCCAGGCTCAGGTGATCCTCCTGCCTTAGTCTCCTGAGTAGATGGGACTAAAAGCACATGCCACCATGCCTGGCTAAATTTTTTTTTGCATTTTTAGTACAGACAGTGTTTCACCATGTTGGCCAGGCTGGTCTTGAACTCCTGACCTCAAGTGATCCGCCCACCTCAGCCTCCCGAAGTGTTGGGATTACAGGCGTGCATCACCGCGCCCAGCCCCGGCCTCTTCCTTCTTAGTACCAAAAATAAAGCCTGTATTACAACTAATGGCTATCTTAGATTTGATGAAAAATGCCATTTCTGAGGAGGATACTCAAATGGGGAGGCGGGTAGGTAACTATCAGTGTATTAGGACAGGTAAACCTCAGGCCACCAAAAGGCATTTCTGGAAAGGTCTGAAGGGCCTCTCTCTCTCCACTGCCCACAGCTGACCTTGCCCCAGTCAGGCTTTAGGTCGACGGTCTTGCAGCCATCCTCGTAAGCCTTCTGGTAGTCTCCTTTCTTGGCATAGGCAGCAGAACGGTTGCTGTACAGCACGTGGTTGTGGGGATCCAGCTTAATGGCTTCGGAGTAGCACTGTAAGGCATCATCGATGTTACCCACGCTCAGGGCTTTGTTGCCTTTCTCCTTCAGCTCATTGACCTGAGGGGAAAGGAACACACAGCTTCTCTATGATGTGCCCATTTAATCCCAAGCTTTAAAGACAATACTCATTCTTTTATGTAGTTATCAACAAATAAATAGGTGACTTTACAGATCAGAAGAGAGAAAACCGGTTCATTTATTTAATTTCTCACACCTTCCCTAAGGAGCCAGCAAAGAAAAAATAAACAGGGGTAAAGAGCCCAGGCTGCACTCCACGCTGGCCCCTATGTGACGAACTAGGGCTCTGCCACTCTTCCGGTCTCCACATGGAGCTCACGAAGTCAATCCAGAACGTACCACATGCTCCTTCCATGGAAAAGTCAATTCATTTGCCACAGATTTCCAAAGCATCTAAATGACAAACAGAGCACAGCCCTAGTCACCCCTCACAGGAAGAAGGTGGGCGGAGTGGCACTGATACATGCTCCAGTGACCCAAAGGCTGTGGGATGGCAGCGGAGGCTTCTCTTTCTTGGGAGTGGCAAGATGCTTGCCTATGGCGTAGTTGCCGTCTCCTCCCATCAGGGAAGAACCAGTCTCCATTTCCTGGTGTGGCAAAATGTTGCCACATGATAGATAAATGTTCATTAATGGGTAACAGTCAAGCTAGCTCCCCAAACTGATTCCTGCCATTCTTAAATATTACTACATTACAAAGGGGATGGAGGATAAAGAAATGCTACTGTGGTTTAAACCTCTCCCTTCTCAAACATAGGGAGTGCAAGAAGTAAGGATACAGCGGGGTTTGGTTTTGTTTTGTTTTTTGAGACAGAGTCTCACTCTGTCACCCAGGCTGGAGTGCAGTGGCACGATCTCGGCTCACTGCAACCTCCGCCTCCCAGGTTCAAGCAATTCTCCTCCCTCAGCCTCCCAAGTAGCTGGGACTACAGGTGCACACCCCCATGCCTGCCTAATTTTTGTAATTTTAGTAGAGACGAGGTTTCACCATATTGGTCAGGCTGGTCTTAAACTCTTGACCTCAGGTGATCCACACGCCTTGGCCTCCCAAAGTGCTGGGATTACAGGTGTGAGCCACCACGCCCGGCGGGATACAGCAGTTTTAAAAAGTGAGGCAGCTCTGCCCGGCCGCCCCACCGACTGGGAAGTGAGGAGCACCTCTGCCCGGGTGCCCAACTGGGGAGAGAGGAGCACCTCTACCCACCTGCTCCAACGTCTGGCAAGTGAGGAGTGCCTCTGCTGGGCCGCTGTGCCTCTGCTGGGCCGCTGTGCAACCCTCCAAGTGTGAAGTGACAGCCTTGTGTGTGATCTTTCTGCCCTCCTCAAGTTTGCATTTTCCACATTAAAGTTTACTTTTTCAGCCGGGCGCGGTGGCTCACGCTTGTAATCCCAGCACTTTGGGAGGCCAAGGGGGGTGGATCACGAGGTCACGAGATCGAGACCATCCTGGCTAACACGGTGAAACCCCATCTCTACTAAAAATGCAAAAAATTAGCCGGGCATGGTAGCAGGCGCCTGTAGTCCCAGCTACTTGGGAGGCTGAGGCAGGAGAATGGCATGAACCTGGGAGGCAGAGCTTGCAGTGAGCCGAGATCATGCCACTGCACTCCAGCCTGGGCGAGAGCGAGACTCTGTCTCAAAAAAAAAAAAAAAAAAAAAAAAGTTTACTTTTTCATTAAAAAAAAAAAAAAAAAAAAAAAAAATGCGAGGCAGGCCTTGGCCCTGTCAGAACAGGGTCCTCGCTAAAGGGTTTCTCCTTACCGAGCTGCCCCACAAAAGGTCAGGTGCCCCACAGCAGCCTACCTGAGGGTAGGCAACCCCTCGAGAAACTCATTGTATTTATTATTATTATTCTTTGAGACGGAGTCTTGCTCTGTCCCCAGACTGGAGTGTAGTGACACGATCTTGCCTCACGGCAACCTCCGCCTCCCAGGTTCAAGCGATTCTCCTGCCTCAGCCTCCTGAGTAGCTGGGATTACAGGCACGCACCACCACATCCGTCTAATTTTGAATTTTTAGTAGAGATGGGATTTCTCCATGTTGGTCAGGCTGGTCTGGAACTCCTGGCCTCAGGTGATCTGCCCGCCTTGTCCTCCCAAAGTGCTGGGATTACTGGCGTGAGCCACTGCGCCCGGCCAACTCAGCCTTTTAAGTAGCTGGGACTACAAGTGTGTGTCACCACACCTGGCTAAATGTTTTTTTCTTTTTGTGGTAGAGATGGTGTCTCGCCATATTGCCCAGGCTTGTCTCAAACTCTTGGCCTAAAGCAACCCTCCTGCCTCAGTCTCCCAAAGGTGAGCCACAACACCAGGCCAAAATACACTTTTAAGAGGTAAGCGTTCTGTGAGATAGAGTTATGTCACCGAAGTTACTAACTCAATCTATGTATTATCCACCTACGACCCAGTAAATTGATGCAAGAAATAATTTTGTCAAGAGAAATGATTTTAGGCTGTAATCTCAGCACTTTGGGAAGCTGAGGCGGGTGGATCACCTGAAGTCAGGAGTTCGAGACCAGCCTGGCCAACATGGTGAAACCCCATCTCTACTACAAATACAAAAATTAGCCGCTGCCGGGTGCGGTGGCTCACGCCTGTAATCCCAGGACTTTGGGAGGCCGAGGTGGGCAGATCACCTGAGGTCAGGAGTTTGAGACCAGCCTCAACATGGAGAAATCCTGTCTCTACTAAAAATACAAAAAAAAAATTAGCCGGGCGTGGTGGTGCATGCCTGTAATCCCAGCTACTCGGGAGGCTGAGGCAGGAGAACTGCTTGAACCTGGGAGGCGAAGGTTGCGGTGAGCTGAGATCGCACCATTGCACTCCAGCCTGGGCAACAAGAGCGAAACTCAGTCTCAAAAATAAATAAATAAATAAATTAGCCGGATGTGGTGGTGCATGCCTGTAGTCCCAGCTACTCAGCAGGCTGAGGCAGGAGAATCATTTGAACCTGGGAGTCGGAGGCTGCAGTGAGCCAAGATCGCACCACTGCCATTCTCACCTGGGGGAGAGAGTGAGACTCTAACTGGGGAAAAAAAAAAAAAAGAGAAATGATTTTGGAATCCTCAAATAGATCAGGAACTTCCATCAATCAGAGACCTAACAGAGGCAAGCGCAGAAGGAACCGGCCAAATTAAGCAAACAAGGGATAAAAAATCCTAGAGCCCAAGACGGAGGCCAGAAGACGAACAGTTAACAAAACTCAAGTGGTGTCAAGAAGCAGCTGGTGAAGTTCCTGCCTATGCTTTAGAAAAGCATTTTTCAAACAGAGTACTGATCAGCAGTGGGTCAGCAAATCAATTTTGTAGGTCATGACCAGCGTTTTAAGAGACCAAATGGGACAAAAAATACCAGCACACAGTGCACATAACAGTAAATACTGTTTTGCTGAATGTGTTACATGGCTGTACGCCTGTGTTGGGTAAAATGTAAGAAGTGTATTATTGTGGGATTTATTTGAAAGTCCCCTCTTGAAAAAAAAAAAAAACAATCCTGAACATTCAAAATCTGTCCAACTTGGTTTTTTTTTTTTTTTGAGACGGAGTCTTGCTGTCATCCAGGCTGGAGGGCAGTGGCGCAATCTCGGCTCACTTCAAGGTCCACCTCCCGGGTTCAAGCAATTGTCCTGCCTCAACCTCCCACGTAGCTGGGATCACAGGCGCGCGCCACAATGCCTGCCTAATTTTTTTTTTTTTTTGAGACGGAGTCTCGCTGTCGCCCAGTCTGGAGTGCAGTGGCGCAATCTCGGCTCACTTCAAGGTCCGCCTCCTGGGTTCAAGCGATTCTCCTGCCTCAGCCTCCCAAGTAGCTGGGACTACAGGCGCGTGCCACCACATCCAGCTAATTTTTGTATTTTTAATAGAGACAGGGTTTCACCATATTGGCCAGGCTGGCCTTCAACTCCTGACCTCGTGATCCACCCGCCTCAACCTCCCAAAGTGCTGGGATTACAGGTGTAAGCCAGCACGCCCGGCCCAGTTTTTTTTTTTTTTTTTTTTGTTATTTTTACTAGAGACGGGGTTTCACCATGCTGGACAGGTTGGTCTCAAACTCCTGACCTCATGATCCGCCCACCTCGGCCTCCCAAAGTTCTGGGATTACAAGCGTGATCCATCGCACCCGGCCCAACTTGAGTATTTTCTAAACTGAAATACAAACCTCACAGTTGAAAATGAAAACAAAAGGTAGAGACATCGTGTTTGTTTTCAGGAATGGCTTCCAGATGGTGGGCTCAAACACACCTGGGATTAAATGCCAGGTCATCTGTACAGCTGCCATGCCAGTTTGCTGTCCTGAGTTAAGTCAAATATTCATTTACCATCTACCTACCTGTACATACACTTCTATCGCGAGTGGTGGTAATTTAAAAACAAACATTTTAAGACCAGGCAAGGTGACTCACGCCTGTAATCCTGGTGCTAATGAAGTGGGAGGCCAAGGCTAGAGGACTGCTTGAGCCTAGAAATTCGAGACCAGCCTGGGAAACAGCAAAACCCCCGTCTCTACAAAAAATTTTAAAATTAGCCAGTTGTGGTGGTGTGCCCAGCTACTCAGGAGACTGAGGCAGGAGGATCGCTTGAGGCCAGGAACTTGAGGCTGCAGTGAACTATGATCCCACTTCAGCCTGGGGCACAGAACCAGACCCTGTCTCTAAAAAAACATACAAAATAAATTTGGTAACAGAGATCGTTTCTTTTTTTTTTTTTAGATGGAGTCTCACTCTGTCACCCAGGCTAGAGTGCAGTGGCGCGATCACGGCTCACTGCAACCTATGCCTCCCGGGTTGAAGCAATTTTCCTATCTCAGCCTCTCCAACAGCTGGGATTACAGGCCTGCGCCATGCCCCGCTAATTTTTGTACTTTTAGTAGAGAGGGGGTTTCACCATGTTGGCCAGGCTGGTGTCGAACTCCTGACCTCAGGTGATTCGCCCACCTTGGCCTCCCAAAGTGCTGGGATTATAGGCGTGAGCCACTGCGCCCAGCCGAGATCCTTTTTTTTTTTTTTTTTTTTTTTTGAGACGGAGTCTCGCTCTGTTGCCCAGGCTGGAGTGCAGTGGCCCAGTCTTGGCTCACTGCAAGCTCCGCCTCCCGAGTTCACGCCATTCTCCTGCCTCAGCCTCCCGAGTAGCTGGGACTACAGGTGCCCACCACCACGCCCGGCTAATTTTTCTTTTGTATTTTTAGTAGAGACGGGGTTTCACTGTGCTAGCCAGGATGGTCTCGATCTCCTGACCTCGTGATCCGCCTGCCTCGGCCTCCCAAAGTGCTGGGATTACAGGCTGAGCCACCGCGCCCGGCCCCAGATCCTTTCTTAAAGGTAAAAGAGCAACATCTTATTCCAGAAATCTTTTCCTCATCTATACTACAGCCCATTTAACCCTAGATACAACTGAAATATTATATGGGCACAAAAAAGTTTACTGACTTCATTTCCACTCTTTTTAATACAGCAAGGAAGCTCGAGCTTTGCCTAAAGCAGCAACTGCTACAGGAGACCAAAGGCTCAGCTCTGTAGCTCACACCAAAAAAAGGATGGTAGTCACTAGTCCATCGAGATGTCTTATTTAAGGGGAGCGTGTGGGCGATCTTAGTTTTATGGCCCTGAAGTTAAGAACCAAATAAGTTTCAGAATTGTCACCCTCAAGTGTTACGGGCCCGGAGCGAAGAGGGTAGTACTCCCGAGCGGGAGGATGATTTCTCGCAGGTTGGTAGAGGTTTCTTGGAGGTTGTTTTGTCCTTTTTCTTCCGATGAATCATTACAGCTCAATGACAGCTTGCAATGGAACAAAACCTCTAGACCTTTCACAACCACAAACTACTGAGGACATAACCAAGTCACTGAAAGGAAGCAGCAACCGCTTCAAACTCGGCCCCTCAAATGCTCAATAGAGGCCCATAACTTTCAGCGGTTGATCTCTGTAAATTGTCTACAACCACCCCCGGGTAGTCAGAAATCCATCTTTCAGACGCACCTTTCGGAAGCGTTGGTCCTCAGTCACTCGACAATCACACACACGAGCATACAAAAAGAGGGGGAGGGGCCGCAATACATTTGTAAAACACTGTCAGAGACGGAATACGTTCCAAGGACTTTTGCGGCACCGTTCCCTTTCCTGCATCAGGTAGAGTCGGTCTGCCGCTCCTCAGACCCTCGCTCAACGCTCTCCCACCCAGACCTTCTCAGATGTGGAAGAGTAAGATTTGCCTCAACTGCATCCCAGGCTGCTAAGATCCTCGGCTACTCCCAGTGTATTCCCGTCCCCGCTCCCTGGATCCGTCCAAGTTCCGCGTGGCTAAGTCCCGAGCATTTTCTCCATCGGCCGTGTCAGATCTCCCGGAGGGGTACCTCGCGGGTGCGGACCCCGGCCCCCGGCCCACCTCCACCCCGCCCCCTGCGGCCCGCACCCTCCCCAGCATGGCCCACAGCCGCCCCGTCGGGATGCCTTCAGGGCCCGGTCGCGACCCTTCTTCCCGCCGCCGGCCGGACTCACCCAAGCTGTGGCCTCTTCCCGGCCCTCCTCGCCCAACCAGGGGGCGATGGGCGCTCCCCGCGGCCGGCCTCGCTACAGACCCCGCTCCCGCCCGCCGCCCGCGGCCCTCACCTCCCCGCCGCCGCCCCGTCCGGCCCCAGCACCCAGCTCTAGTCGCCTTGATCCGGCGCCCGCCCCGCCCCCCTACCGCGGCCTGGCCTCCGCCGGTCCCCGAGCAGTCTCGGGGCCTCAGCCCGCCCCTCCCCCTTCACCTGCTCCATAGCGCAGCGCAGCCCGGAACCCCGTTGAATCGAATCCGTCCGCTCCGCGTTCCCAACCGCACGCGCCGCCTTCTGGAACTTACTAGAAGCTGCCGGGACCCCGGCTCCCGCCCCTTCCTCGCCTGCTCACTGGTCGAGTTCTTCCAGGGGGAATCTCTGTGCTGCTCTACTATTGGCTTGAGGTCCAGCCCATCATCTCCACTTCCCTCTCATTGGACAGCGGGGAGTAATTCCCTCAACCCTGCCTCCCCCGCACCTCAGGATTGGGCTCTCCTCTATAAACCCACCCATCTGAGGCTCCACGAATGGAGGGAGGAGCGGACTTCTGCGACACGGATTGGTCTTTTGCACTGTCAATCGTAGCCGCGCTGGCCGCGCCCATTGGTTCTGATCGTTCTGGAAATTTCCACCTCTCCCATTGGGCTGCCGGACTCCATGTCGGAACCGCCTTCAGAATGAGAGCGATTCCAATTGGGCGGAGGGTTGCCAACTCTTTGCGCTGATTGGTTTAAATCGCTGCCCTTCAAAAGGCCGGGTTTCGCCCCGCCCGTGGCATATGCGAGTACCGGCTGCAGTTGGGGTCAGTAGCTGTGTCTCCGGCGGCTGGGAGGCCTTTGGGTTGCTTTCCCCCTCGCTCCCGAGTGCCGCGACTTCCAGGCGGTCCCCGGGATCGCCAGCGGCACAGGGCCCCAACCCTTCCCCCGCGCATCGGGATGGGGGTCCTAGCCGGTGGGAGCTGCCTGGCCCTCGAGCGCCAGTTGCCCGCGTTGTCCAGCGCTCCGGTCTCGGCCCGGCCCTCCTGCATCCTGGCTGTTAGGTTCTGAATGTTCCGGAAATGCCACGTGACCGCGAGGGCGCTTGGGCTTGGGCTGGACAGGCCGGGGATCTCACCGCGGCGGGCCCGGCTGTCCCGCTGGGCGTCCTCAGTGGAACTGCACACCCTCTCTCAGCGCGCCGGTCGTTTGGTCCTGTAGGGCCAAGTGGAATTCGTGCGGTGTTTAGCACGCGGGAAGCACTTAACGAAAGGGAGCTGCCCCTCAGCCCTCGTGAGTCCGATGTAAAGGAGTGAAGGAGACGAAGAACTGAATCAGTAGTTGACCGCCTATGAGCTGGCGAGCTGTGGCCTGGTAGGGCCTTAAATCCCAGCCCCAGAAGTCAGAGGCAGGGCAGGCACCCCAAAGCGTGGAAGAGATGCACCTGCGAAGTGAACATGCTGCTATTGCTTCTAGGGTCAGCTGCGGTTCCTGGAACAAAGGAGCCGCATGACTCGGGTCTGGCGATGATCTTGGGCTCTGCAGTGTCCTCATCCTTCCCTCTCTCTGGGTAATGCCATCTTCCCAGGGTTTAGAGTGTGTCCTCTCTGCCAGTAGCTTGTCTCCACAGCGTCATCTTTAATTCCACCTGCCCCACCCATTTTGGACACTGCAGCCAAGTTGCAGCACATCCGCAAACCTGGTAATCCCTCACTTGAAAGTGCTGGAGGCTTTAGGATGGAGTTCAGAGCCTGTGCAATCTAACCGCCTGCTTTTTTTTTTTTTTTTTTTTTTTGAGACGGAGTCGAGTCTCACTGTCTCCCAGGCTGGAGTGCAGTGGCGCCATCACAGCTCGCTGCAGCCTCAACCTCCTGAGCTCAAGCCATCCTCCCACCTCAGCCTCCCAAGTACCTGCGGTTAGAGGCAAGCACCACTACGCCTAGCTAATTTTTCTGTTTTTTTTTTGTATAGACGGATTTCGCCATGTTGTCCAGGCTGGTCTTAAACTCTCGCTCTGTCTCCTAGGCTAGAGTGCAGTGGGGCGATCTCGGCTCACTGCAACCTCTGCCTCCTGGGTTCAAGCAATTATCCTGCCTCAGCCTACCAATTAGCTGGGATTACATGTGTGCACCACCACGCCCGGCTAATTTTTTTACTTTTAGTAGAGGCGGAGTTTCACCATGTCGACCAGGCTGGTCTCAAGACTACTGACCTCAAGTGATCCCCCCGCCTCGGCCTCCCAAAGTGCTGGGATTACAGATGTGAGCCACCGTGCCCAGCGGTTTTGCATTTTCAATTGTGGGGCACGGTGAGAAAAAACTTGAAGAAAGCAAGGGAGTGAGATCCATGGAAACGTAGGGGAGAACCTTGCAGGCCCATGGAACAGCCAATGCAAAGGGCCTGGGGTGGGAGCTGCCTCGGGGTAGCCAGGATGGCAGGAGGCACAGCTGCCGAGAGGAAGCAGAGGCCAGGTCCTGCAGGGCTAGAGGCCATTGCCACTCCCGAACACATTGGCAGGTTTTGAGCAGAGAAGTGACATGATTTTAGTTTTCTCAGGATCCCTCTGGCTGCTGTGTGGAGGAAGAGGGGAGGGTGAGAGCAGGGATACCTCTTAGGAGGCTGTGGCAGTAATCCCAGGGAGCCAGAATGGGAGCAGAGAAGGGGACAGGAATTTGATTCTGGATGCATTTTGGAGGGAGCATGAAGAAAAGCGGGGTCAAGGGTTCCTCCGAGGCCTTGGCCTCCTCTCTTATTCATCTACATCCATCTGTCAAGGACACCTTTCATTTCTTCTTGGCACTGTCTCTAGGCCACCACGCTGCTGCCCACCTGACCAGCAGTGGCCTTTCCAGGCCTTCCATCTTCTCCCCAGCAGCTTCTCTCTGCGTGGCCAGGTCCCATTTCCCACACACCTTTTTTTAGAGTGTGTTGCACTGCTCTGAGTGCAGGGCTGTAGCAGTGACCAGGGCAGCCCCAGATGAAGCTTCTGCTCACAGGAACCTTTTCTACTGAAAGAGATGATACCTAAACTCTCAGCTGTGTGACTTTAAGCAACTTGCACAACCTCTCTGTACTTCAGTTGCCTCCATCTTCAAATGGGGATTAAAAAGTGTTGACATCATAGTGGTTGTGAGGATTACATGATTTGATATTTTTATAAAGCACTTAGAAGTTGTCGAGAAGAGTGCCTGGGGATTGCCTAAGGTCAGGAGTTCGAGACCAGCCCGGCCAACATGGAGAAACCTCGTCTCTGCTAAAAATACAAAAACTAACCACGCATGGTGATGCACGCCTGTAGTCCCAGCTACTCGGGGAGCTGAGGCAGGAGAATCGCTTGAATCTGGGAGGTGGAGGTTGCAGTGAGCCAAGATTGTGCCACTGTACTCCAGCCTGGGCAACAGAGCAAGACTCGGTCTCCAAAGAAAAATAAAGAACAGTGCCTGGCTACAGAATAAGAACTACATGGAGTTACTAAATCAAAATCGGTGCACAAATGATAATTCTTAAGAGTGAGTGCTACAGAGAACACAAAAGGCAAGGCACAGAGAGATGACCTGGGAGGCAGGGAAGGAAAGCACTCCCAGAGGTGAGTGGTTAGTGAAGGCCTGTCAGAGATGGGGTGAGGAGAAGCCTAGGGGCTACAGGGCGCCACACAGGGCAACAGAAGATGCAAAGGTCCTGAGGCCAGGGCAAATTCAGAATTTTTTTTTTTTTTTTGGTGAGATGGAGTCTTGCTCTGTCGCCCAGGCTGGAGTGCAGTGGCACGATCTCGGCTTACTGCAACCTCTGCCTCCTGGGTCCAAGCAATTATCTGCCTCAGCCTCCAGAGTAGCCGTGATTACAGGCATCCACCACCACGCCCGGCTAATTTTTGTGTTTTTAGTAGAGACAGGGATTCACCATCTTGGCCAGGCCGGTCTTGAACTCCTGGCCTCATGATCCACATGCCTCAGCCTCCCAAAGTGCTGGAATTACAGGTGTGAGCCACCGCACCCGGCCCAGAATTCTCTTTATCTTTTTTTGTGGGGGGAGTGGGGGACAGAGTCTCACTCTGTCATCCAGGCTGCAGTGCAGTAGCGCGATCTTGGCTCACTGCAACCTCTGCCTCCCAGGTTCAAGCGATTCTGCCTCAGCCTCCCGAGTAGCTGGGATTATAGGTGCCTGCCACTACGCCCAGCTAATTTTTTTTTTTTTTTTTTTTTGTATTTTTAGTAGAGATGGGGTTTTACCATGTTGGCCAGGCTGGTCTCAAACTCATTACCTCCAGTGATCCACCTGCCCTGGCCTGCCAAAGTGTTGGGATTACACAGGCGTGAGCCACCATGCCTGGCCCTGGCCCAGAATTTTCAAGAAACCTAAGGAAGGCTTTTTTGTGCTCTAAGTGTCCTTCTCTGTAAGGTAGTGGGGATGAAGTGCTCTTGACTTCCCAAGGTTACTATGCAGATTGAACAATATAATCCTCCCGGGTTGGCCTTGAGTCTTGTCAGACCTGAAGCTTATGACAATTTGAGAGCTCGCTTTGAGAAAAGAAACACACAAAAAATGAGGTGTGTGGCTTTAGAAGGAGCACAAATGGGGTCCCCGATGTTTAAGCTGCTTTAGTGTTACAGTAAAGCCACCTCTGAATACCCAGAAGTGTTAGCTCTTCTAACTTCCACCAACTCAGTCTTCTCCAAGCCTCTTGGTGGACTCAGAGGAGGACAGGGAGGCAGCCACTCTGGCCGGTCAGGGCCCTCCTCCCAGGTCCCTGGAACAGAGGAGCACCAACCACAGCTGCATCCTGGCCTGGGCATCACGTGACGTCCCAGAGTGATTCACGCTGCTATTTCAGTGCTGCTGCAGTCAAGGGTAGGGAGAGGCATGGCGAGGCTGTATCTGGAGTCAGCTTGAAGGCCGTAGTTCCTGCAGCAATGGCACTGAAGGTACAGCGAGGGTGACTGAGTCTCAGCAGAGCAAATTCCCAACTTTAAAGTTTTCTCAATATCAGAAAAACTAGGAGAGCTGGATCTCAGTGTAGGTGGGGAGTAGGGGTTAGAGAAGGGCTGCAGCTCAGAAGTTGGGCTCTGTAGACCTGGAATTTTTGTTTGAAACTCCTAAGAAATCTCTTAATTTCTTAACTTAACTGAGTGATCCTAACTTGTAGCTCTTCTGCAAAGATAGAATTGGCATCCTCATTAATGGGGAAAATAAAGTACTGTAGAGTTCTGTCCAATTCCGAGGACTTGTATAGAGCCAGGCACTGTGCCAGATGCTTCAAGGAATAAAATGATAATTATTATCTAATAATTATTAATCAGAGAACCCTGGAGCCCAGTCCGGGGCCTTGCTATCCACACCCCCCTCCCTGGGAGATCCAGCCAGTCTCGTGGCTATAAATGCCATCTCAGATGACTCCCATAATTCTGTCCTCTGCACAGATCTCACCCCCCAGTCCCAGACTTATTTATCCAGCTGCCATCTGGACATCTTGGTTTGGATGTCTGATGGACTTCCCAGGGTGCTCAAATCATAACTCCCAATATCCCTCTCAACCCCGCCTGCCCTTGACTTCCTCTTGCCAATGGCATCATTATTCTTTCAGTGGCTCAGGCTGAAAACTGTGGAAGCATTCTTGACTCGTCTCTTTCACAGCCCACATCCAGTCCATCAGCTAATTCCGTCAGCTGGACGCAGACCCCCGGGACCCCCTCAGGATGTGGGGGGAAGGAGTGTTGCTCCTTGGGCTGGTAGATGGCCAGAGTCAGAGGTGACAATGTGCTTAGACACCCTGCAAGGGGCCCCCCCAGCCTGGGCACCCAGACCATATATAGCCTCTGTAAGATGTGGGGTTGGGTTGGGGGATGGGAGGAGAGACTCTATATTTCAGGGGACCGCTGAGGTGAGGCCAGCTCAGCGGCAGCCACGGCCCACAGTGGATCAGAGCCCTTCCCAAGGGTTAAGGACCATGTGAACGGGGAATGGGATGAGTTCCTCACAGCTGAGTAGGATGGAGGCTTACAGTTAGAACAAGGTGATCCCAAGGCAATGTTTTTTTTTTTTTTTGAGACAGTCTCTTTCTGTCACCCAGGCTGGAGTGAAGTGGCACAGTCTCAGCTTTCTGCAGCCTCTGCCTCCCAGGTTCAAGCAATTCTTCTGCCTCAGCCTCCCAAGTAGCTGGGATTACAGGTATGTGCCACCACGCCTGGCTAATTTTTGTATTTTTAGTAGAGATGCGTTATTCCCATGTTGGCCAGGCTGGTCTCAAACTCCTGACCTCAGGTGATCCACTCGCCTCGGCCTCCCAAAGTGCTGGGATTACAGGCATGAGCCACCACGCCCGGCTGAGGCAATAGTTTTCAGCTAGGGTGTCTCCAGCTGTCATTTGGCAATGTCTGGAGACATTTTGAGTTGTCATAACTGAGTGTGTGTGTGTGTTTGTGTATATGTGCACATGCGGTAGTGGCCAGGGATGCTGCTAAACACTCTACAAGGCACAAAATAGTCATCACAATTATTTGGCTCCAAATGTCAATAGAGCTGAGGGAGAGAAATATTAATATAAACACAGCAGTTCCTGCACACCGAGGTTGAGGGTCGAGGGTGAAACCTGCCTGCTACATGGCAGGCAGATTGCAACTGACCACAGCACATAATATGACACCCAATGGCAAGAGAACGATGTCAAGGGTCACTGAGGGAGATGAAAGATGGTGCATGTTCATTGACACCCCTCTCATTGCAAAGTGGGAGGTCTGTGTCCCCTCCCCTTGAATTCCATGGAGTTGGGACTACTATGACCAATAGAATACAATATTCTTGCAGTTTCCAAGCCTTATAAAACTGGCAGCTTCCACTTCCTGTTTCTTGGGACACACTGTCTTGGAGCCTGTGCTGCCACTGAAGAAGTCTGAGTGCCCTGAGGCCACCATGGTGTGGGGAAGCCCATGCTAGCCTTGTGGCAAGCCAATTGTTCTGCAACGCAGCGCAGGCTCCAGGTAACATGAAGGAAGCTGTCTTGGGCCCTCTAGCCCAGCCCAGTCTCCAGCGAATCCCACTGAGTGACCCTAGTCGAGGCCACATGGAGCAGAAGAATCACCTAGCTGATCCCTGACCCACAAAATCTTGAGATGGAATTAAATGGCTGTTGTTTCCAGCCAGAAAAGCAAGGTAGCTTAAGGTAGTTTGTTCTACAGCAGTAGGTAACTAGAAGAGTCACATCCAAGGATTTGTTCCTGCACTTTCCCCCTCGCCACGTATGGCAGAAATTCTCAGGAATTCTCATGAGCCAGTGTCATGCTAGTGCTTGTTCCATCTGCTCCTCTCCAGGCGCCCCAGCCCGCTGATCCAAGCACTCTGAAATGACTCCTGTGTGTCGACTTCTTCCCATGAGGAAGACGTTTCCTTCACTGCCATGTGCTGGACCCCACTGCAGAGCCCGGGGCATTGTCAGTGCTTAGTGTTTGTCGAATGAGCCAATGGAACTGGTCACCCTCCGCTGCCCTGGGGGTCCCTCAGCCTCTCCCTGAAGGTCCCTTGAACCTTCTCTCTGGGCTTCCTCACTCCCTTTTCTGCTTATTCTTTTCTGAGCCAAATTGTTGTAGCCCCTCAGATCCAAATGGCCCAACCCCACTGTCTCCTTTCCAGCACCTCTGTTGAGAAATACCAAGTGGTAGAGAGTGTGCCTGTGTGGGCGTGGGTGGGATACGTGCCTCTTCTACACCACCCGTAGGAAGGTACACTTAGCAGTAGCTATTGAAAACACAAACGTGATTCTGCTCTTAGGAATGTGTCCCACAGGTGACCCTACCCTGGTGGCACAGGACGTCTCACGCAGCACTGTCTGGGACAGCAAAAGGGATGGAAACCACCTGAGTCCAACCATGGAGGACACTGGAAAACACGATGCTGCCGCCATAGGATGGGATATTGGCAAGTGTGAAGAAACAACATTTGGGTAGATATTGACATGGCAATGACATATGGTAGAATGAAAAAAGTTAGTGGTTGTGATATTGTGAATATAATAAGTATGCATATTTGGGTTTCACTTCCAGTTCCTGGCACAGAGCTCCTGAAACACTTGTAATTTTTTGAGTGGTGGTGGGAGAGGAGCATCTTTTGTTACTCATAATGAGCCCCTTTCAACCATAAATGTATGCTAATGAGGTGACTCTTGGCGCATGAGGGTGGTAGCCAGGGGAAGGGGAACCCAGGAAATGATTAGAGGGTTCAAACCCTGGGGAGGGGAGATGGGGTGGACATTGAGTTAATTACCAGTGGTCAAGAATTAATCAATTATACCTGCATAATGAAGCCGCCATAACACTCCTAAATGAGGCCGGATATAGTGGCTCACGCCTGTAATCCCAGCACTTTAGGAGGCTGAGGGAGGTGGATCACCTGAGGTCAGGAGTTCAAGACCAGCCTGGCTAACACGGTGAAACCCCGTCTCTACTAAAAATACAAAAATTAGCCGGGTGTGGTGGTGCATGCCTGTAGCCCCAGCTGCTCAGGAGGCTGAGGCAGGAGAATCGCTTGACCTGGGCGGGAGGCAGAGGTTGCAGTGAGCCAAGATGGCACCACTGCACTCCAGCCTGGGTGACAGAGCAAAACTCCATCTGAAAAACAAACAAACAAACAAAAAACAACTAAATGACAGGGTTCAGAGAAGAACACATGGAGGTGCTGGGAGGGTGGCGTGATCAGAGAGCACTTGGAGGCTCCGCATCCTGCCTTCCACACCTTGCCCTATGCATCTCTTCCATCTGGCTGTTCCTGAACTTGTATCCTTTATGATAAACCGGCAATAGTAAGTAAGGCTGGGTGCAGTGGCACATGCCTGTACTCCCAGCTACTCGGGAGGCCGAGGCTGGAGGATTGCTTGAGCCCAGGAGTTCAAGGCTGCAGCGAGCACCACTGCACTCCAGAGACACTGTCTCAAAAAAAAAAAAAAAGTAAGTAAACTGTTTTCCTGAGTCCTGTGAGCTGTGCTAGCAAATTACTGAACCTGAGGAGGGGGTCATGGGAACCCCCAATTCATACATCAGAAGTATGGGGGGCCCAGGACTTGCTCCTGGAGTTTGAAGTAGGGGCAGTCTTATGAGACTGGGCCCTTAATGTGTGGGAGCTGATGCCAACTCCAGGTTGATAGTATCAGAATGGATTCAATTGTAGGACACCCAGATGGTGTTGGAGAGTTGGTCGATGTGGAAAAAAAAAAAACCCACACATTTGGTGTCAGAAGTGTTGTGAGTAAGAAAAAAAAAGAGCATAGTAGTTGTGGAACAGTGTGTATGGCTGAATCCTATTTTTGTAAAAATAAAATTATGTGTGTATTTCTTCACATATGATTATACATGCAGGGAAAAAAATCTACTATACGCAGCCAGTGGCTAAAGGAATTACCTCTGTGGACTGGGAACAGGGAGGCGGTGTGCTGTGATAGTTTGCTGGGGCTGTCATAACAGAATGCCACAGATGGGGTGGCTTAAACAGCAGAAATGTATTTTCTTAGAGTTCTGGAGGCTGCAAGCCCAGGTTCAAGGCATCAGCGGGTGTGGTTTCCTCCAAGGCCTCTCCCCATGGCTTGCAGACGGCTGCCTTCTCCCTGCATCCTCACGTGGTCCCTCCTCTGCACTCCAGCATCCTTAATGTCTCTTTGTGTGTCCAACTTTCTGCCCCCCACTTTTATTTTTTTGATGGAGTCCACCCAGGCTGGAGTGCAGTGGCAGGATCTCAGCTCACTGCAACCTCCACCTCCTGGGCTCAAGCGATTCCCCTGCCTCAGCCTCCCGAGTAGCTGGGATTACAGGCGTGTGCCACCATGCCCGGCTGATTTTTATATTTTTAACAGAGACGGGATTTCACCATATTGGCCAGGCTGGTCTCAAACTCTGACCTCAAGTGATCCACCCGCCTCGGCCTCCCAAAGTGTTGAGATTACAGGCGTGAGCCACTGCGCCCAGCCCCGAACTTTCCTCTTAAAAGGATATCAGTCAGGCCAGGCGCAGTGGCTCACACCTGTAATCCCAGCACTTTGGGAGGTTGAGGCGGGTGGATTACTTGAGGTCAGGAGTTTGAGACCAGCCTGGCCAACATGGTGAAACCCCGTCTCTACTAAAAATACAAAAATTAGCCGGGCGTGGTGACAGGCACCTGTAGTCCCAGCCACTCGGGAGGCTGAGGCAGGAGAATTGCTTGAACCTGGGAGGCAGAGGTTGCAGTCAGCTGAGATCATGCTACTGCACTCCAGCCTGGGCAACAGAGCAAGACTCTATCTCAAAAAAAAAAGACACCAGTCAGACTGCAGTAGGGCTCACCCTAATGGCCTGATTTTAACTTAATTACCTCTTTTTTTTCTTTCTTTTTTTGAGACAGAGTCTCGTTCTGTCACCCAGGCTTGAGTGCAGTGGCACGATCTCAGCTCACTGCAACCTCTGTCTCCCGGGTTCAAGTGATTCTCCAGCCTTAGCCTCCCAAGTAGTTGGAATTATAGGCGTGTACCACCACACCAAGCTAATTTTTGTATTTTTTAGTAGAGACAGGGTTTCTTCATGTTGGTCAGGCTGGTCTCAAACTCCTGACCTCAGGTGATACACCTGCCTCGGCCTCCCAAAGTGCTGGGATTATAGGTGTGAACCACCGCACCCAGCCTTAATACCCCTTTAAAGGCCCTATATGCAAATACGGTCACATTCTGAGCTACTGGGGGTTAGGGCTTCAACATAGGAATTCAGGCAGACACGATTCAGCCCATAACAAGGGCTTTCACTATTTTTTTTTTTTTTTTTTTGTAGAAACAGGGTCTCACTATGTTGCCCAGGCTACTCTTGAACTCCTGGGTTCAAGTGATTCTCCAGCCTCAGCCCCCAGATTAGCTGGGACTACAGGTGCACCAACATGCCCAGCTAATATTTTTACTTTTATTTTTTTTAGATGGAGTTTAGCTATTTTTGCCCAGGCTAGAGTGCAATAGCATGATCTTGGCTCACTACAACCTCTGCCTTCCGGGTTCAAGCAATTCTCCTGCCTCAGCCTCCCAAGTAGCTGGGATTACAGGCATGCACCACCACGACCGGCTAATTTTGTATTTTTAGTAGAGATGGGGTTTCTCCATGTTGGTTAGGCTGGTCTCGAACTCCCGACCTCAGATGATCCGCCCACCTCAGCTTCCCAAGGTGCTGGGATTACAGGCGTGAGCCACCGCGCCTGGCCAATATTTTTATTTTTTGTGGAGTCAGGGTCCTACTATGTTTCCCAGGCTGGTCTCGAACTTCCAGGCTCAAGCAATCCTCCTGCTTTGGCCTCCTAAAGTACTGTGATTCCAGGCCTGAGCCACAGCACCCTGCTGGCTTTCACTTTTTACTTTATTTCTATGTTGTTAAAACGTATTACAATAAACATTACTTTTAAAGGATTTTGTGCACTTCAATCCAAATGTCCCTGAAGCATCTACCTCCTTCCTGGGCCTTCTTTGAAGTCAGAGTAGGGGCAGCTGAAGCCCCCCCTCTGCCAGCTCCAGGGACGAAACCCCCTGGCCCACTAAGGCCCTTCCCCTGGGGAGGGTGGTGTGGGATAAGAACATTCAGTATCTGTCTGGCCCTCTCAAGATCACTGAGGACTTTCCCAGACAGCTGACATGGTCTTCAGATAACTCTGCCAAAAATCATGTAGAGGCTGGGCACGGTGGCTCACGTCTGTAATCCCAGCACTTTGGGAGGGCAACGTGGGTGGATCACCTGAGGTCAGGAGTTCAAGAACAGCCTGGCCGACATTGCAAAACCTCATCTCTACAAAAATACAAAAGTTAGCTGGGCGTGGTGGCATGCGCCTGTAGTCCCAGCTACCCGGGAGGCTGAGGCAGGAGAATCACTTGAACCTGGGAGGCAGAGGTTGCAGTGGACCAGGATCGCACCACTGCACTCCAGCCTGGCCAACAGAGTAAGACTCCATCTCAAAAAAAAAAAAAAAAAAAAAAAATCAGGTGGAAGGGCATCCTCTGTTTTCCAGGCTCCTGGTTTATAGCTACAAGCTCTGGACATTTAATACCTTGTAATCCATCCTTCTCTTATATACCTCTCAACATAATGACTGTACAATATGGCCAATGAAACGGATAGTAAAATGAAACATAGGCAAGTAATAAAGTGAGATATGACGAGAGTAGTACAACCTGGATGAGGGTGGAATGCAAAATTGTCATCAGACAGAGAAGACGACAGGAGGACCTGAGAGCTGGAGGGACGGATGCTTATCTACCCAAATGAGGCAACAAAAAGTAGAAAGCTGGCAGGGTAAAAATGGGGAAGAGCTGCCACTCGAAAGACTCTTAGGAAACAGTGATGCATCAGACTTTATCATTAAGTCCCACAGGAGAGGAGTGGATCTGGGGATCCCTTTAGATATGGTAGAATTCTCCTGGGTCCTGCTCTGGTCTTAAATCTCAGACCAGTAGCAGGAAAGCCCTAACTGTACTGTGGTCCTGCATGTCACTGCAACTTCAGCCCTGCTGTGATGGTGCATCTGCTCCTCTGGATGGCTTTGCCACCTTGAAAGGTGAGACCATGTGGAGCAGAGCCAAGGGGCCTCAGCTGACAGCCAGCACCAACCATCAGTCATGTGGGTGAGACCACTTTGGACCCCCAACCCCAGTTGGGTTGTCAGATGACTATAGCTGCAGGTACAAGAGTGACCCAGTGACACCAGCAGATGAACCGGCTAGCTTAGCTCAGCCCAAACTGCTGACTTAGAACTGTTGTTATGTTAAGCCAGTAGATTTTCAGTGACTCATTACAAAGCAGTAGATAACTGTGACAGTCTAAGAGGATCTAAGTCTGGAAACAGGATTGAATATTTAAGATAACTGATTTCCCACATTTATAAGTTTATTAGTATATAAGAGTTGCTTGGCTGGGCACAGTGGCTCATGCCTGTAACCCTAACACCTTGGAAGGCTGAAGCAGGAAGATTGTTTGAGCCCAGGAGTTTGAGACCAGCCTAGGCAACACAGTGAGACCCAATCTCTAAAAAAAAAAAAAAAAAAATTAGCTGGGTGTGGTGGCACACACCTGTAGTCCCAGCTCTTCAGGAGGCTGAGGCTGGAGGATCGATTGAGCCCAGGAGGTCAAAGCTAGTGAGTCATGATTGCTCCAGACCCTGTAGACACTGTCCCTGAAAAAAGGAAAAAGAAAAAGAGTTGCTTAAGTGATAAGGAAAAAAAAAAAATCTTTGTAAGTCTCTTCTGCTGGGAATTTGAGGTGTTTGAGAGGATCAGCTACTTTAACTCTGTAAAATATAGTTTAAAATCTATTCGAGGATTTAATTACCTAAGTTTGTAATTGGCATTAATTTTTAGAAGAATTTAATCTGTTGAACTTATGAGTTAATTAAATATCAAAGATAAGTGAACATAATTGTTCTTACTTTTATAAAAAAATTAGTAGGCTTATACATAGAAAACTAGATTTACAAATTGCACTTGGATGTTTAAGAAAAACTATTTTTTAAAATTTATATGTTTAATAAATACAGTATTAATTTAAACACAAGCAGCAGTAGGTAGCTTTTCTCTGCACAAAATCCCCTCTCCAACATTAAAAATCCTCAACTGACAACACCCTATGCCACAGCCCCCGTGGAAGATTCAGCATTCCACAGACTTCCACACCTTTGCTTCTGTGGGTCTCTCTGCCTGGAACGCCCCCAACGCATACACACCTTCCATACCTGGCAAAATTTTACTTTTTCCAAAAGGTCTATCTCAAATTCTATGAAGATATCCTTCCTCACCAATGTTCAGAATCCTGCTGCCTGCCCAGGACCACTTACGCATGTGCCCCAGGCCTCCAGTAGACCACAGAGAGCTGTTAGCAGGGACCTTCACTATCTTTGTGACAACAGAGCTGAATCCCAGCAAAAAGAAACAGTAGTGCTAGTACACAGTGGTAGTCCAGGGTGCTTCAGCAGCCTGGCCGTGTAGGACATGGGTTTTGGAGATTTCTGAGCAGGTGAATAACATGATATAAATGTTTATTTTAAATACATGTTTGTTGGCTGGGCACAGTGGCTCACACTTGTAATCCCAGCACTTTGGGAGGCCGAGGTGGGTGAATCATCTGAGGTCAGGAGTTCGAAACCAGCCTGACCAATATAGTGAAACCTCGTCTCTACTAAAAGTACAAAAATTAGCGGGGCATGGTGGCGCATGCCTGTAATCCCAGATACTTGGGAGGCTGCCCCTTGAACCTGGGGGACAGAGGTTGCAGTGAGCCGAGATCATGCCACTGCACTCCAGCCTGGGTGACAGAGCCAGACTCCATCTCTAAATAAATAAATAAATAAATACATGTTACTTATTTATTTTTAGAGACAAGGTCTCACTGTGTTGCCCAGACTGACCTCCAGCTCCTGGACTCAAGTGATCTCCTTGTTTCAGTTTCCCAAGTACTTGGGACTGTAGGTGTGACCCACTACACCTGCCTTATTTTTTATTTATTTATTTATTTTTTGAGAGGGAGTCTCACTCTGTCACCCAGGCTGGAGTGCAGTGGCACAATCTCAGCTCACTGCAACCTCTGCTTCTCAGGTTCAAACAATTCTCCTGCCTCAGCCTCCCGAGTGGCTGGGACTACGGATGTGTGCCACATGCCCAACTGATTTTTTTTTTTTTTTGTATTTTTAGTAGAGACAGGGTTTTGCTATGTTGGCCAGGCTGGTCTTGAACTCCTGACCTCAGGTGTTCTACCCGCCTCGGCCTTCTAAAGTGCTGGGATTACAGGCGTGAGCCACTGCACCCGGCCTGAACACCAGGACTTTCTTATGGCTGGGGCCCCTGCCTCTACCTCATCATCCTCACTAGACATTGCCAGGAAGGTTGCACAGGGCAGAATAATGGCCCTCCAAAGATTCCGCATCCTAAATCCTAGAGCCTGTAAATATGTTACATTACACGGCAAAGGGGAATGAAAGTTGCAAATCAGCTAAGTAGAGAAATTGTCACAGATTATCTAGGTGGGCTCCATGTAATCACAAGTGTCCCTGAAGATGGAAGAGAGAGGCAGAAGGAGAGTATCAGAGGGAATGCCACTACAGAAGAATGCTCAGATGCAACTGCGCTGGCTTTGAACATGGAGGAAGAGGTCTCAAGCCAAGGAATGTGAATGGTCTCTGGGAATCAGAAAAGGCAATGATACAGGCTCTCTGCTAGGGCTTCCAGAAAGGAACATGGCCTCATGTTCCCCTTGATTTTAGCCCAGTGATACCCACATCAGACTTCTGTCCTACAGAACTTTAAGATACTAAATGTGTGTCGTTGAAGCCAGTGAATTTGCGGTAATGGTACAGCAGCAATGGAGAAGTAATATACTGCACCACCCACATGCCTCATTTCACCAATCAGTGACACCTGCATAAACATTTTCCAGACCACAGATGGGAACCAGACAGACCTGGACCCAAGTCGGGGCTGGGATCTTGACTTGACCTTTGGCCAATCATCTCTCTGCCTGGAGGTGGTGAGAGCTGAGGATATAACGGGCTAATGGAGGTAGTGGGAATGGACATAAAGGGCTTAGCTCAGTACAGCTGGGACTTCGTGCATGTAGGTGTTGGCTGTCCTGGTTGCAGTCAGCAAGGTCCTTCCTTTACTCTGAGTTACTGGAGGGGCCACAACTGGTGAGGTGACCTGGAGCCTGACTCCTACATCCTGAACCGTGCCTTGCTGATGTTTTCAGGAGAGGGTGCAGGCCTTGCTGGTGGTCCTGGAATGCTGGGGGCCATGGGCTCTTCCTTCCTGGCCTCTGGCTCCCCTTTGCCCTCACTCCCAGGACTGATGACTGCCTACCCTGCTGCTGGCAAGTCTATGCTGATCCTCTGTTGGGTGGATTAAATGTCTGGAGTCCAAGGCTGAGCCCGTGTCACCATCCCAGTGGTTCCATCTGCATGCACGGCAGGTCAGGGATCCTCGTACGGCCATCCAGGGTTATTGCCACACTCAGAGCCAGAGGCCTGGACCACAGAAGCAGGTTTGCAACCAGCCAGACTCTCTTAATCCTAGCTGACAACTCAAGAAGCTTGAGTCTCAAGGGGCTAGGGTACCCCAGGGCAGCAACACTAGTACTAGAACCTTCTCTGAAACCCTGGCTCGTTCCTCCCTGGTATTAAAATATATTCATTATTATTATTACTTTTGAGATAGGGTCTCACTGTGTCGTCCAGGCTGTAGTGCAGTGGTGCCATCATGGCTCTCTGTAGCCTTGAACCCTTGGGCTCAAGTGTTTGCCTGCCTCAGCCTCTGGAGTAGCTGGGACTCACCTGGTATGGTGAGTGTCTACCACCATACCAGGGTAATTTTTTTGTGTGGGGGCGGGTAGAGATGAGGGGGTCTCACTATATTGCCCAGGCTGGTCTTGAACTCCTGGCCTCTGATAATCCTCTTGCCTCAGCCTCCCAAAGATTACAGGTGTGAGGCACTTATTCATTATTACATTCATTATATTATAATGGCCCAGCCTGTATTCATTATATTTATCATAAAGTAATATTAATAGTACATAAAAATATATAAAAGTACTTAAAAATCCATCCTCGTGTTTTGTGTGTGTGTGTTTTTTTTTTTTTGAGACAGAGTCTCGTTCTGTCACCCACGCCGGAGTGCAATGGCACGATCTCGGCTCACCACAACCTCCGCCTTCCGGGTTCAAGTGATTCTCCTGCCTCAGCTTCCCGAGTAGCTGTAATTACAGGCATGCACCACCACGCCTGGATAATTTTTGTATTTTTAGTAGAGAGGGGGTTTCGCCATGTTGGCCAGGCAGGCCTCGAACTCCTGACCTCGTGATCTACCCGCCTCGGCCTACCAAAGTGCTGGGATTACAGGCGTGAGCCACCGCGCCCGGCCGGTTTTTGTTTTTGTTTTTTTTTTAAAAAAGAAAGAAAAAAACCACACAGACACACACAAAAACATCACCCCAATCCTTCCACCCTTGAACGCCACTTGAAGCCTAAGTTTCCTGCCTCCAAATTCCACTATTTCCACCCTCGACTCTCCTCCCCAGCTGTCCTAGATTCTGCTCCAGCTGAGCCTTGGCCCCGGGGCTGTTAGAAGGCAGAGGCGACGAGGAGAAGTCACCAAACCGGATTTACCCGTTCGTCGCACCTGTCCCTAGGAGGGCAGGCTGGGGTGTGGAGGCGGTGCCCTGCTGACCCGTGGGGAGAGAAGCCCGGGTCTCCCAGGCTGCAAAACGCTCGGCACCGCGGAAGCCGCGCCAGGCTCTCCCAGCTCGATACGCAGCGGCCGGCGCGCCTGCTCCGCCGTGGAGCCGAGCGGCAGAGGGGCCCGGGGCTGCGTGGAAGGCCCGGGGGCTTCAGCCCGTGCCGGTGAAGCCGACCCTCAGCCAACCAGAAAATTAGAGGCGGCCGAGGTCTTGCGGAGGGGAGGCGCCTGGCGGCCACGGGAGAAGTCGGAAAGGCTCAGGCGTGGCTCCATCCGCGACACTGGGAGCCCGGGCGGGCGGGCGCGCACGTGTGTATACGAGTGCGTGGGCCCATCCGGCGGCCCGGACTACAAGTTCCAGGGTGCCCAGCGGCGCTCCC
Organism: Pongo pygmaeus; assembly: GCF_028885625.2. NCBI lineage: Eukaryota > Metazoa > Chordata > Mammalia > Primates > Hominidae > Pongo > Pongo pygmaeus. The sequence continues at coordinate 10,547,006 of NC_072382.2, forward strand.
GGGTTTTCTGGCCGCGCCGCCCGCTGGCTCCGAGCAGGTCGCCGCTGGCTGGCAGTCGCCACCCGGTCCCAGAGTAAATAAGGGAGAGACACTCCCGAGCGCCGTAAATAGATCCAAGTGGGCGGAGAGCCGTCCCGCGCCTCCCGCTCATGTCTCTGCAGAGCCGACTGTCCGGCCGCCTGGCACAGCTGCGCGCGGCGGGGCAGCTGCTGGTCCCCCCGCTCCCCCGCCACTTGGCGGGTGCCACGAGGACCCGCAGCAGCACGTGCGGTCCCCCGGCGTTCCTGGGCGTGTTCGGCCGCCGCGCGCAGACCTCGGCGGGAGTTGGGGCGTGGGGGGCGGCGGCGGTGGGGCGGACAGCCGGGGTGCGCACTTGGGCCCCCCTGGCCATGGCGGCGAAGGTGGACCTGAGCACCTCCACCGACTGGAAGGAGGCGAAATGTAAGTGTAAGCACGAGGGGGCGCGAGGGAGAGGGCGGCCTCACGTGGAGCTTCCCGGCTGGGCAGCCCCCAACGAGCGGGCAGCCCCTTCCACCCGAGAGACCTGGGGAAGTTGAGGCCCCATCTGCCCTGGAACGGACCCCTCCTCCCCATTCACAGCCACCCCCGCCCCCCCGCGTGTTCCCAGCCCCACAGAACAATTCACTCCAGACCAGGTCCAAGTGTCCACGCAGGGGGCAGCGTGAGGAAGGCGGCCTTCCTTACCCCACTGGAATGGGTCACAGGGCACCCCAGAGATTGTGCAGGACCTACCAACTTCCTCCCCTGTGCAGGAGGAAAACTGAGGCTGAGTGCCACAGCTGGCTTCCCCAAGGTCACTCGGAGCTGGTAGCAAAGTGGAGGTTATGATCCCGGACTCTCCAAACTTTGCACAGTGTGGTTCTTAAGTGCTCGGGAATGGGCTGAGGGAACAGCTCCGGGGCTGGCGTCCCACCTGGTGGGGCACGTAACCTCACAGAGTGACCTTCCTGGGCTGGCCTGTCCTGCTTCCACCCCACCCCAAGCCCGCACTCTGATGCCTTCCTGGGCACGTGGTCTGGCGCCCTTTTCCCCTTCTTGCTGGCCTCTGGCCACTTGTGAGCAGTTTGCTCATGCCAGGAACAGAGGTTAGAGGAGCAGGGCAGAGGTGGGGTCTTGTCCCTGTGACAACTGATGACACCCCTCAAGAATCACACCACTTCCTCTTGCTCCTGGAGGGGGCATGAGTCCGGGGCCTGGGGAGGGAGAGAACCTGAGCTGCCGCTACTGAGCCCCAAATAGCCCTGCCGGGCACCCAGCTGCCCCTGCCTTTCAGGGCCTGCCTCCTGGGATCCTGTGACTCTTCCCGGCTGGATCCCCTTTCAAAAGTGCAGGGAAGTGGCTAATTGGCTGGGCCTCCATGGTGGAGTAGGTGTGGCCTCCCTGCAGGGCAGGCAGGATGGAGGGTCCTGCGGTGTTAGGGGTGAAGAGAAGATGGCTTTCTCGGGACCAGAGGTGGAAATCAAAATGATTTACTCCTGACATGAATTGCGTGGCCTGCGCCAGGATCTAAAAGTGACGGCAGAAAGCACCGACTTTAGTCCGTGAGCAGATGGAGAACTTGTCAGGCCCTTGCCCCAGAACAGTAGGAGGAGTTGGGGGCTGGCAGAGACCCCTGGAGGGGGAGCCACTGTCGCCACAGAGACCCCTGCTCCCCTGAGCACTCTCTCAGAGGACAACAACCCAGGAGGGTGGGAAAGAGCTACGGAGACAAGGCGCCCAGGCACCTGCTCGAGGGCTGCTGCTGTTTTTAGGATCCAGCCCCCACAACCCCATTCCTTGGTGCCAGGAAAGCAGCCGGACCTTGTGATGGGGTTGGGGTTCCCGGGCTGCTGTGTTGTCACTGGGGTCTCCCTCTTTGCTTCGAGCTGGGATTTCCAATCATGTAGCAAACCATTATTGAACACCCTCTAGGTGGCCAGGCTGGGGACTCAGACATGTGTCAGATAGGAAAGGGCCCTGCCCTCATGGAGCTTGTAATCTGGTGTGAGGATTACAGAGCATCTATTGTAAAGAATGTGTTCTAGCAGCTGAGACAAGGCTGGGTAACCTCAGTGCTGTGAAGACACCGTAGCAGGTGGGGCCACCTGAGCTGGGGAGATCAGAGGAGGCGTCTCAGGGGTGGTGGCCTGAGAAGAGGCATCCAGCTGGGGAATGATATTCCAGACCCGTTATTGAGTGACAGTGGGCCAGGCCCAAGGAGTGGGGCTGGTCTGGGGCTCTGCCTGCTACTGAAGCCACAGTTAGAGGGACGCTTTTGGGGGTGAGATGTGGAGATCCCCCAATAGTTATCTATTTCTGTGTAACAAAACACCCCGAACCTTAGTGACGTAAAACAGCAAACCTGCGTTCTCTCCGTCTCTTGAGGGTCAGGAAACTGAGAGAAGCTTAGCTGGGTGGTTCTAGCTCAGGGTCTCCCTCCCCTGAGGCCAGATGGGACTTGGTTAGGGCCGGAGGATGGGCTTCCTAAACAGCTCCCTCCCGTAAAATGGCATTTGGTGAGAGGCCTCAGTTTGTCACTTTGGGGCCTCTCCATGGGGCTGCTTGAGTGTCTCACATGGGATAGATGTGCTAAGCCTTTCCCCCAGAGCATGTGCTCCACGAGAGGGATCATGAGGAGACCCCGATGGAGCCACAGTGCCTTCTTTGTGACCTTGTCTTCAAAGTCTCTCCTGCTTTATTCTAGGGGTTAGAATCGAGTCAGGGAGTCTGGCCATACTCCAGGAGAGGGAAATTAGGCTCCATCTCTTGAAAGAAAGAATCTCAAAGAATTTGAAGGTGTGTTTTTATTTTTTTAAAAAAATTTTTTTTGAGACAGAGTTTCATTTTTTTTGTCCAGGCTGGAGTGCGGTGGTGTGATGTCACTGCAACCTCTGCCTCCCGGGTTCAAGTGATTCTCCTGCCTCAGCCTCCTGAGTAGCTGGGATTACAGGCACCCGCCACCATATCCGGCTAATTTTTTGTTTGTTTGTTTTGTTTTGTTTTGTTTTTAGATGAAGACTCATTCTGTTGCCCAGGCTGGAGTGCAGTGGTGTGATCTCAGCTCACTGCAACCTCCGCCTCCGGGGTTCAAGCAATTTTCCTGCCTCAGCCTCCCCAGTAGCTGGGATTACAGGCACGTGCCATCACACCCAGCTAATTTTTTTGTGTTTTTGGTGGAGATAGGATTTCACCGTGTTAGCCAGGATGGTCTGGATCTCCGGACCTCGTGATCTGCCCGTCTCGGCCTCCCGGAGTGCTTGGGTTACAGGCATGAGCCACTGGGCCTGGCCAATTTTCTTAATTATTTTTTTTTTTGAGATAGAGTCTTGCTCTGTCGCCCAGGCTGGAGTGCAGTGGCACGATCTCGGCTCACTGCAAGCTCCGCCTCCCGGGTTCATGCCATTCTCATGTCTCAGCCTCCCGAGTAGCTGGGATTACAGGTGCCCATGACCAAGCGCAGGTAATTTTTTGTATTTTTAGTAGAGACGGGGTTTCACCGTGTTAGCCAGGATGGTCTCGATCTCCTGACCTCGTGATCTGCCCGCCTCAGCCTCCCAAAGTGCTGGGATTACAGGCATGAGCCACTGTGCCCGGCCAAAATTTTTAAAATTAATTTAAATTGTTTTTGAGACAGGGTCTTGCTCTGTTGCTCAGGCTGAAGTGCAGTGGTGTAATCATAGCTAGCTGCACCCTTCAACTGCTGAGCTCAGTGATCCTCCTGCCTCAGCCACCTGAGCAGTTGGAAGTACAGGCGCGCATCACCATGTGCAACTAATTTTTTTTTCTTTTGAGACAAGGTCTGTTGCCCATGCTGGAGTGCAGTTGTGAGATCTCAGCTCACTGCATCCTCAACCTCTTGGGCTCAAGCGATCCTCCCACCTCAGTCTCCCGAGTAGCTGGAACTACAGGCATACGCCACCACGCCTAGCTAATTTTTTGTATTTTTTGGAGAGACAGAGTTTTGACATGTTGCCCAGGCTGGTCTCAGAGTTCTAAGCTCAAGCAATCTACTCACCTCGGCCAAAGTGCTGAGGTTACAGGTGTGAGCCATGGGCTGCTAATGTTTTAAAGCCTTTATTGTAGAGACTGGGTTTCACCATGTTGCCCAGGCTGGTCTCAAACTCCTGGCCACAAGCAGTCCGCCCACCTCAGCCTCCCAAAATGCTGGCATTACAGGTGTGAGCCACTGTGCCTGGCCAAGTGTATTTTTTAAGCCATCACATTACGGGAGATCTGGGGGGCTGCCCCAGCTGGACTCTGCCTTTGATTAGGGTCTGAGCCGTGGCCCTTGAAAACCGCTACACTTTTCATCGTTACATTCAAATCACACTTTCAGCCAAGTTACATTTGACAGTCAAGTGCCATAAGTGTAGAGATCTTCAGTGCACAGTGTATGCAACTGTGCAGCCACTACTTGGGTCAAAAGGTAGAGCATTGCCATCACGCCAGAAGTCGCCTCTTTTCACTTGGTACTGTCTGGAGCTAATCACTCTTGTGATATCTGTTCATTTTGTCTCTTCTTGAAGTCTAACCCCTTTTACTCAATATCCGGCCAGTTCGTCCACGCTATTGGATGTGGCAATGGTTCCCTCTTTTTCATTGCTGTATGGTGTTCCAGCATATGAATGTACCACAGCTTGTTTCCCACACTTTTGTTGTTTTGTTTGGTTTTGTTTTTTGAGATGGAGTCTTGCTCTGTCACCCAGGCTGGAGTGTAGTGGCACGATCCTGGCTAACTGCAACCTCTGTTTCCTGAGTTCAAGCGATTCTCCTGCCTCAGCCTCCAGAGTTGCTGGGATTACAGGCACCCGCCACCACGCCTGGCTAATTTTTGTATTTTAATAGAGACAGAGTTTCACCATGTTGGCCAGGCTGGTCTCAAAATACTGACCTCAGGTGGTCTACCTGCCTCGGCCTCCCAAAGTGCTGGGATTACAAGCGTGAGCCACCATCCTGGCCCCCACTCTTTTGCTGATAGGCATTTGAGTTTCTTGTGAATAAAGCTGTGCTGAACATTTTTTTTTTTTTTTTTTAGATAGGGTCTCATTCTGTTGCCCAGGCTGGAGTGCAGTGGTGCAATCACAGCTCACTGCAGCCTCCAACTTCTGGGCTCAAACCATCCTCCCACCTCAGCCTCCTGAGTAGCTGGGACTATAGGCATGTGCCACCATCCCTGACTAATGTTTTTAAAAATGTTTTGCAGAGACAGGGTCTCATTATGTTGCCCCAGGCTGGTCTCGAACTCCTGGGCTCAAGTGATCCTCCCACCTCCACCTGCAGAAGTGCTAACTGCTGAGATTACAGATGTGTGCCACTGTGCCTGGCTTCCTGAACATTCTCTCCATGTCTTTGATGGACATGTGCTCTCATTTCAGGGCTGTACCTAGATAGGCCTCCAAATACTTGTCTGCCTGAGAGGATCCTCTCTCAAAGCCTGGCACATAGTAACCAAACTCACAAGAGACTGACGTATAGGTCAGAAGGCATATGTGCAGTTCGTGGTGGGGAAATATAATGGCAGTGGGTCTGAAAACTCAGGTGTGCCTGAGCAGAGCCTCCTCTCACTATGGGAAAGCCTCACGGAAGCCAAATTGTAATCTTAGGATTGCTCAGAGCATGCGATCTCATCCAGGGCTGGTTAAGTGATTTTGGAAGCCTTGCCCTGGGCAAGGCAGGTAAGCTTCCCTGCTTGAGAAGGGTCAGCGCACCCACAAGGATCCCCTTCCCCGAGCATTTGCTCGGTATTTCCATCTATATGCAGTGCTGAGTGCCTGCTCTGGACCCATGTAAGGATGCCCAGCCCCATGGCCCAGCTTGTCCTCCAAGCTGATGGCCAAATTCGGCTTCCCCCTGGACACTCCTTTTCTTTTCTTTTCTTTTTTTTTTTTTTTTGCAAGTAGTCATTTTTATTTATTCCAACAGCTTTGGAATTTGCAGGAATCTTTGCGTATTTAACCAACAAGTCCACATAACTCCTCTGCTCTCTCTGTTGGATAAAACATGTAGTTCTTTTAAACTTGGAGCCATGGAATGATCTTTATAATTTTCTTGAGAGAAAAATGTCTTAAGGCCATTTTTTGGGGAAGTATCCCAATTCAGTCCTGGTTCACTTATGACCACCTTGGAGCTCATCTTCCTAGATTTCTGCTTCACTCTAGCTTACAGTTCACAGCTGCCTGGCTGCAAAGGCTCCAAGAGGCAGGATCCCTCCAGAACTTACTCAGCTCATGGTCCGTGGCGGCTCTTGCTCAGGCCGTAGCCACACACCACACACGCTCCACCCCACTCCTCACATCGTCGCGCGTGCCCGGGAAAGACCATATTTAAAGGATCGACACTCCTTTTCTTTACCTCCAGGCTGACGCTCATTTCCATGGGCCCATTCTCCCTCTAGGTATGAACATACCTTCAGGCTGGATCTTCCTGGCTGGGAGACTTTCAGTCTTTTGGGGACACTTCAGCAGTGTCTGATTTTACTAGCCAGGGGTTACTTTCTCTAATTTATTTTTATTTATTTGTTTTTTTATTTTTTTTTGAGACCAAGTTTCGCTCTTGTTGCCCAGGCTGGAGTGCAGTGGCGCGATCTCGGCTCACCGCAACCTCCACCTCCTGGGTTCAGGCAATTCTCCTGCCTCAGCCTCACACGTAGCTGGGATTACAGGCATGCGCCACCACGCCTGGCTAATTTTGTATTTTTAGTAGAGACGGGGTTTCTCCATGTTGGTCAGGCTGGTCTCAAACTCCTAACCTCAGGTGATCCACCCGCCTCGGCCTCCCGAAGTGCTGGAATTACAGGAGTGAGCCACCGTGCCTGGCCTGTTTATTTATTTATTTGAGACAGGGTCTCACTTTGTTGCCCAGGCTGGAGTGCAGTGGTGGTATCTTGGCTCACTGCAGCCTCCGCCACCCAGACTCCAGCAATCCTCCCACCTCAGCTTCCCGAGTAGCTGGGATTACAGGTGTGTGCCACTACACCGGCTAATTTTTGTATTATTATTATTTTTTTTTTTTTTCTGAGACGGAGACTCGCTCTGTCACCCAGGCTGGAGTGCAGTGGTGCAATCTCGGCTCACTGCAACCTCCGCCTCCTGGGTTCAAGCGATTCTCTTGCCTCAGCCTCCTGAGTAGCTGGGATTACAGGCCTATGCCACCACACCGGCTAATTTTTGTATTTTTAGTAGAGACAGGGTTTCACCATGTTGTTCAGGCTGGTCTCGAACTCCTGACCTCATGATCCACCTGCCTCAGCCTCCCAAAGTGCTGGAATTACAGGTGTGAGCCTCTGCACCCGGCCTAATTTTTCTATTTTTTGCAGAGATGGGGTTTTGCAATGTTGGCGAGGCTGTTCTTGAACTCATGAGCTCAAGCAATCCACCCACCTCAGCCTCCCAAGTGCTGGGATTACAGGCGTGAGTCACTGTGCCCGTCCTACTTTCTCTAATTTAATACCCTCAGTTTTGAGGCACTTCTTTATCCCCCGGGAGTGCCTTTTCATCAGAAGATCATGGAAACACCCTCACTGTAAAGGCAGTTGGGCATGAAGGACTTACGGTTGGGCCCTTGTCAGTATCTGGCGCTGTGTCATCACAGGAAGGGCCTGGCTTTGGGTCCTTGTTCCAACACCCCCTGCAGGCAGAGCTGTGAGCCACAAAGAGCAGGGACATTGTTGTCGTCAGATGTGGAGACGTGCTACTGCTTCCTTGCTCTCCAAGCCTCAGTTTCCAAATGGGACCAATGGCACCTGCTTGGAGGTTGTGCTGGGATCACATTAGAAACCACTTTGGGCCAGGCGTGGTGGCTCACGCCTGTAACCCCAGCACTTTAGGTGCCAAGGTGGGAGGATTGCTAGAGCCCAGGAGTTCGAGACCAGCCTGGGCAACATATCAAGACCTTGTCTCTCCTAAAAATAAAAAAAAGAAAAGAAACCATTTTACATACCATGGCCCAGAATGGGTCCCAGCGGCCTCCCCTTCCTTGTCACCCCTCAGGTCCTCAGGCCTGTCTCCTCTGTCTGCTCTGTGCTGGCTGTGGTGACACTGGTCGCTTGTAGGCTTGTCTCACGTGCTGGGGCCCTGAGCCTGTACAGCCTAGGCCATCCTCTCCTTGGTGACTCAAGGTGGGGCTGCTACTCTCCAGCCTCACACCACACTGTGCAGAAGCCAGGGCTAATTTCAGCCGCCGTGGGGTTTCATCCAGAGTGGATGGCTTATCTGATTTGACTGCAGCACTGGCAAATTTTCCAGGTACTCCTGGGAGTCGGGGGGCTTCTCCCACCTGTCTTCTGGGGACACAGCCTTGCCAGTGCCCTGGTGTGGGCAGAGACAAGGGGGCAGGGGAGAGGAGAGGGGCTCCAAGGTGCTGCGTGCTCCGTCTCCCCTTTGCTCGAGCTGTGGCCTTTGACAAGACCCTGCTCTTGCGGGCCAGTGAGCGCAGGCGATTAATGCCCCTGCCACCGAGTCTAAATGCCGCCGCATTCTGGGAGCCCAGCCTTTATCAGCGCTGCCCCCCTGGCATTCTCTCTGAGAGGAGCCCCACCTTGGCGCCCCAGCCTGCCCTCACCTCTCTGAACACCATCTTGCAAAGTGCCATAAAGACACTTCTTAAAACACATCATTGAATTCCCGTTCGCCTGCTGCACTTTATGGTTCTGGCGGAGCCTGCTTCCTCCTGCTCGGCTTTCGTGCCTGGGAGCAGCTGGAAGCTTCGTCCGGGGTCAGGCCTCTCCATCAAAATTTGCTGCGGACATCTTTTTACAACACCTGTCTCACTGAGCTGTGAAATACTCTTGCCTCTTCAAAAATGAAAGAAAATGAAAATGCATGTTTTACATCTTTTATAGAAAATAAAATAAAACTCACTTGTGCTTTAAGTCTGCATTTGTCCTTCTTACAGGAGGAGGTGGGAAATGTTAGAAATTCATGGGGCAAGGCCGGGCGCGGTGGCTCACGCCTGTAATCCCAGCACTTTTGGAGGCTGAGGCGGGTGGATCATCTGAGGTCAGGAGTTCACAACCAGCTTGGGCAACATCGTGAAACCCTGTCTCTACTAAAAATACAAAAAATTAGCTGGGTGTGGTGGTGCATGCCTGTAATCCCAGCTACTCAGGAGGCTGAGGCATGAGAATCGCTTGAACCCAGGAGGCAGAGGTTGCAGTGAGCTGAGATCGCGCCACTGCACTCCATCCTGGGTGACAGAGTGAGACTCTGTCTCAAAAAAAATAAAAAAAATCACAGAAATGCGTGGGGCATGTTCCTGGCTTAAGGCCCCTGTTTCTCCTCCAGGGGGAACGAAGAGGGGCCTGGCGGGCGAGGATTGCCGATAGAGGACACGGAGGTGAGATGCTGAATGGGCGCGGTTGGCCTTTTCTTTCCCCATAAATCAGAAACCAGTGCAGTGTGTAGCTCTTTGGGGATCAGCCAGGCCACAGCCTTCTTCTGGTGGTGAGGACAGACATGCTGTCTGGCATGCTGGCCTTCTGAGGTGTGCACTTGGGTCCATAGACTAGAAGGGACAGGCTGACAGATGTCCTCAAGGTCGGTGCCCAGCCGGCTGGTGGCAGAGCCAGCATGCTGTCTCTGGGAAGTGGAGCTATCCTGTGGGCTTTGCTGGAGAGAAGGGGCTGTGTGGGCTGTGGGTCACTCAGACCAGGCCACCATGCTTAGGGAGGACAGCGTGGGAGCAAGTCCAGGTTCCTCTCACTTGTGTGTGACTGGGGGAAGGTCACTCTGCCTCTTCTCTAGAACAAGGTGGTGGCATCTGCCAGATGATATCTGCTAGGGCACCTGAGGTGTCTCTGGTCACCCTGGTCTAGTTCCATGGGATTCCCAGGGCCTGCCCAGCCAGAGATGCGTCAGCAAGGCCTCTGGGGTCCGTCCGGGTCCCAGCCCACCAGACCCGCCAGCATCACGGTGGGTACCTGACTTTCTGGCCACAGGTCCAGCCATCTGAGAGTGCCCACACAGTGGCATGCCAAGGCCTCGCAGTGGGGAGGTCACAGTTGCACAAGGTGGCAAATATGGGGACTCAAATTATTTATTTAGAGACAAGGTCTCACTCTATTGTGCAGTCTGGAGCGCAGTGGCACAATCACAGCTCACTGCAGCCTTGACCTCCCAGGCTGAAGTGATCCTCCTGCCTCAGCCTCCCAGGCAGTTGGGACTACAGGCACACATCCACCATGCTCAGCTGATTTTTTTGTTTTTTTTTTTTGAGATGGAGTTTTGCTCTTGTTGCCCAGGCTGGAGTGCAATGGTGTGATCTCGGCTCACCGCAACCTCTGCCTCCCAGGTTCAAGCGATTCTCCTGCCTCAGCCCCCTGAGTAGCTGGGATTACAGGCATGTGCCACCACACCTGACTAATTTTGTATTTTTAGTAGAGACGGGGTTTCACCATGTTGGCCAGGTTGGTCTCAAACTCCTGACGTCAGGTGATCCACCTGTCTCGGCCTCCCAAAGTGCTGGGATTACAGGTGTGAGCCACCATGCCCGGCCGCTCAGCTGATTTTTTGTATTTTTTTGGTAGAGATGGGGTTGCTCCATGTTGTCCAGGCTGGTCTCGAACTCCTGGGCTCTGGTGATTGGCTTGCCTTGGCCTCCCCAAGTGCTGGGGACCGAAATAATTAGAAAAGCTCCTCTGGCTGCTGTGTCCCCAAGTTGGAAAAAAAAGTTCTCCACAATTTTGTCCTGTTTGCTTTGTTCTCTTTGGGCATTATTTCGCCATCAGGAAGGAGTGAGTGTGTCTGGCGTGTAGACCGCACTTTGCAGCGCACAGCCACCTTCTCCTTTGACCCTCCCAGCAAGCCTGGGTGTTAGCAAGGGAAGGCCTGCCTTGTCCCTATTCCAGAGATGGGAAAACCAAGGCTTCAGACTGAGCATGGTGTTGGGAGGTCATGAGCCCAAACGTGGCGGGACCTATAACAGAAGAAAAGGTGCAGCCTGGGTCTAGGCCGGCTGCCACCAGCATCTGTCCATCCTCAGACGGGGAGGCAGACCTGGAGAGACCGACTGGCCTCACTTTCTCCACCCAAATGCTCTCTTTTTTTTGTTTTTTAATTAGGGGATCATCTCTGGCTCCCTCTTACCTCTGGGCTTTTGCACATACTGTTCCCTCTGCCTGGAAGACTCTGTTCTTAGCAAACTCGCCCTCAACCTTTGGTCTTGGCTCATTTATTCCTCAGCGCGCCCCTCAGCCACCCTCAGGTGCCCACGCGCCGTGCCAGGTGGTGGGAATCCGACGGCAAACACAACAGATCGCCTATGGAACCTACAGGTCAAGATGGCCAAGATCAAGAAAGGGGGCTGGCGCCGTGGCTCACGCCTGTAATCCCAGCACTTCGGGAGGCTGACACGGGTGGATTGCTTGAGGTCAGGAGTTCAAGTCCAGCCTGGCCAACATGGTGAAACCCCATCTCTATTAAAATACAAAAATTAGTTGGGCGTGGTGGCGCACTCGTGTAATCCCAGCTACTAGGGAGGCTGAGGCAGGAGAATTGCTTGAATCCAGGAGTGTAGGTTGCAGTGAGCCAAGATCGTGCCACTGCACTCCAGCCTGGGCGATAGACTGAGACTCCGTCTCAAAAAAAATAAATAAAAGAATAAGTGTAAACAAAAGCAAACTATCCCATATCCTGCAGAGCACAGCAAGTACAAAGGGCCTGGGGCAGGAAGCACCCTGGCTGTTTGGGGAACTGGTGTAGTGGGGAATGCAGCATTGGGAGTGAGGTAGGAGAGAGGCCAGAGGACCGGCGTTTGAATGCAGTTTTGAACAGAGGAGGGATGGCACCTGATTTATGTTCCCAGGATCCATGGCTGCTGGTCAAGGAACAGATGGGGATGAGATGCACACGGGGATCAGCTGGGAGTTGGGAGCATCTGTTGGGATCTAGGGAGCCATGAGGAACACTTGGCCCTGGGGGGTGAGAGGAAGGCTTTATTTCTAGGGTGTCACGGGGATCAATCCAACAGGGCTGTGGCTGGATGGGACGTAGGCAGGAAGAGGATGGAAAGGGAGGGACCCCTGGTGCAGGGCCCTGAGTAAAAAAGGGGGAAGAATGGAGGAACAAAAAAATGACGTTTTGGGGGAAAGAGTCAAACGTTCTGTTTTGCATGCCTGGGCTTTGGGGAATGAGAGCAGGCAGGCGCTGTGGGGGTCAGAGGATCAGAAGAGAGTGGAGGGACAGCCCCGGAGATTGATCGCTTAAAGAGGGTTTTGAATCTGTGCAACTGATTAGAAAACCTAGGGAGGAAAGCAGCGAGGACACTTCCTGTCCACAGGGAAGGCGGGGGGGGGGGGCTGCGGTATGGGGTGTGCTGACCTTGACCTTGACCTTGACCTTGTTGGAAGGAGGGACCAGACTGGGTGGACTGAAGGGAGCATGGGAGGGAGGAAGTGGAGACAGCGGAGGAGGGGGCAGCTGCAGGGGCATGGAATGCGGGCATTGAGGGAGGGGACGGGATTATTTGAGGGCAGGCAGGACAGCCTGGTGGAGGGGGACCTGCAGCAGCGAGTCCTCTGGGAGGTGGGCCTGGCAGGTGGCAGCGCTGGCAGGAGGGACCTTCATGCCCAATGACCTGAGGGAGGGAGGACAAGGTGCGGGCAGGTGGTGGAGGTGCCCGGCTCGGTGGGGGAGGACAGCAGCTGGAGGAGGAGTGGGGGCAGCTGGGGAGAGGGGGGAAGGTGGGGTCCCCTGCCAAAGCAGCAGCTGAGTGGCCAGGCTGACAGAGCCCCCATGGGGGAGGTGAAAAATTTAGAGGCAGCTTTCTGCTTGGTGGTGGGATTTCTTCCAGTGATTTACAGCCCCTGGGACCAACCAGAGAAATTGGGATCACTTCCTCCCTGAAGCTTTCTGGCCTCCCCTCTTCTTGGTCAGGCTCCAGGACCTCACCTTGGTGAAGGTGAGGATGCTTGATAAATATTTATTAACTGACTTATTGGCATTTGAGCTGCCAATGAGAGGTGCAGAGCCCGGATGGAGTGGCCTCTCCTCCCTGGCCTGTTCTTTGCCCCTGATAGGTGGTACCAGCTGCCAGCAGCTCAGCCCTCTGCCACGTGCCAGGCTAGCCTGGTCCACTTCCTGTGAAATGCAGGAGGTAGCTTCCCACAGCCTCATTATACAGAAGAGGACAGCGGAGACTTGGGAATGCTCCTTCCAGATGCCAGCGTCCCCTACCCCCACACAAAGAAAGGAGTCTTCAGATGGGAGCCCCTGGCCTGCTCCTCAGGTCATGCTGGGGCCACGTGCCCAGCAGGGAGGCTGGCCTCTTGAAAAGGGGGGGCAGGGAATGGGCTGTGAGAAGCGAGGGACGCTAGTGATGGAGGGGCCAGCAGAGGTACCCTTGGCCCCTTAGAAAGAAGGCACATGGCGCCCGGGCGCAGTGGCTCACTCCTGTAATCCCAGCACTTTGGGAGGCCGACGTGGGTGGATCATGAGGTCAGGAGATCGAGACCATCCTGGCTAACACGGTGAAACCCCGTCTCTACTAAAAATGCAAAAAATTAGCCAGACGTGGTGGCACGCGCATGTAGTCCCGGCTACTTGGGGGGCTGAGGCAGGAGAATCCTGGGAGGGGAGGTTGCAGTGAGTTGAGATCATGCCCTGGACTCTAGCCTGGGCGACAAAGCAAGACTCTGTCTCAAAAGAAAAAAAAAAAAAGAAAGAAGGCACATGGTACACTCTTTTTTTGGCAGAGTCTTGCTGTGTTGCCTAGGCTGGAGTGCAGTGGCATGATCTCGGCTCACTGCAACCTCTGCCTCCCGGGTTCAAGTGATTCTCCTGGCTCAGCCTCCTGAGTAGCTGGGATTACAGGTGCCCACAACCACGCCCAGCTATTTTTCGTAATTTCAGTAGAGACGGGGTTTCACTATGTTGGCCAGGCTGTTCTCGAACTCCTGACCTCAGGTGATCTGCCCGCCTCGGCCTCCCAAAGTGCTGGGATTACAGGCATGAGCCACTGTGCCTGGCCAGGTGAAAGCATTTTCAATCTGGTTATAGCACCCCTGGGATGAAGTCAGTTCCCCACCTCTGTCACCCCACAAACAATTTTATTCTCCTGCGACCTTGTACGTGCTGTTCCTACTGCCAAACACCCTTTCCACCCTGGATACTTCCCACACCTCTTCCTAGTCTCTGTTGAGCCTGCCCCGCCGCCCTGCCTGCTCAGGGTTCCCCAGGGAACTCCTCTGCCAGCCCCTGAGTGTCTCATAATGCGTCTCAGAATTGGAATTGCTTGACTAAATCGCCTGGACCAGCTTCGTCTCCCCAGCTGGGTTGTAGATTCACGAGGGCCAGGGCCAGGTCAGCCCGCTCAATGCATCCCTGGCACTGAATGCAGGACCTACTTGTGCCCAAACATGTTTATGGAAGAGGGGGCAGAAGTGGCTGCCAGGAAAGGTGGCTCTGGCTTGAGCAGCAGTTGGGGATGACCAGGGGTGGGCCTAGCCTTTTGTGATGACCCCACCTTTGCATCCAGCAGGGACTCTGGACTGGGCCCTTGCGTGAGTTCTGTCATCTAATGCTCTCAGCATCCTTGGGCTGTTATCACCACTGCCAGCAGTGGTTAGATGAGGAGATGGAGGCCTGGATGATGAAGTGACTCTGGCTGGGAAAACACCCAGCTGTGTGAGGGTGGCCTCCCAACCTCCCTGAGCATTTGTGGAGGGACCTACCCGTCCCCCTCACCACCATGTGCATAGAAGCTTCCAGGCTGCAATCTTTCCTTTCTTACCACCTCCTCTAATTGCTCTCCCGCCTCTACATACTTTTTGATGCTTTTTGAGTTTCTCAATTGTAGCCTTTGCTGTTTGCCGTGGGGGCTGCCCCATCCCGGGAGCCTGTGGTCCAGGGTGCCAGGCTGGGCTGAGAGCCTGGGTGTGCAGGTGGCCTCGGGCCAGCAGGGGGAGCCCGCGAGCTGCGAGCCTGGCCCGGCGCAGTCGGGGCGGGCCCTTCTGAGACGGGTTCCAAGTTTGTGTGCCTGGTGCCACCCCCAAGGGAAGGCGGAGCCCATGGGACAGTGCCCAGGCAAGAGGAGCCGGCCAGGGTGGACCCAGAGTCCGTGAGCGGGTGAGGGGTGCCTGGCTCCTCGCTCAAGTCCCTGCTGTGTGAGGGTGGCCTCCCAAACTCCCTGAGCCCTGGTTGCCTCATCTGTAAAATGGGAACGATTCCAGCCCCATTGGTCATGCTGGGAGCCCTCAGCCGCTGCTGGGGGGATGTTGGGGACAGGTGCCAGGTCTGCTTGGTCCTGCAGCTCCTGGAGGAGGACAGCTGTCCCGCTGCCTGCATGTAGTGACAGTGAGGGCAGAACTGACTGGCGGTGGGACTGATGGATAATGTCACTGGCTGAGTGCTGCCAACCGGCTTGGCCTTAGTGTGTGGGAGGAAGCTCAGAGCTGTTCCGCAGGGGATGTCTTCACCCCCATTCTAATCAGGGAGAAACGGGGGACCCAGAGAGATGTGGACGCTGCTGGAAAGTGGCAGAGCTGAATTCATCGCAACCCAGGTCTGCGATGCCTGAGCCAGTCCCTCAGCCTCCCCAGATCTCAGTTTCCCTCCCTGAACAAAGAAAGCAGGACAAGATATTCTAGGGGCCTCTGAGGCTCCCCCAGCATGCCTGCCCTGTGTGCCCAGGGAAGGATGGACAGGAAGAGCTGGTTTGCATTCTTGGATGAGGCAAGAAGGGAGACGTGGGGGTGCAAGCCCCTGGCCCGTTCCTCTGCCCCCACCCTGACCCTCCTTCCTGCCTCTGCAGCCTTTCTGAAGGGCCTGAGTGACAAGCAGCGGGAGGAACATTACTTCTGCAAGGACTTTGTCAGGCTGAAGAAGATCCCGACATGGAAGGAGATGGCGAAAGGTAGGCCCTGCTCGGGGGAGGCCCTGGTGGGCGGGCTCCAGACCCGTGGCTTGGGAGAATCGTGCAGACAAGAACAGCGAGTCCAGTGGCATGTATCGAGTGCTTGCTGCAGGCAGGTGCTCCGCGTGTATCACCTCATTCAATTATTTTATTTTATTTTTTGAGATGGAGCTTCACTCTTTTTGCGCAGGCTGGAGTGCAATGGCGCGATCTTGGCTCACTGCAACCTCCGCCTCCCGTGTTCAAGCGATTCTCCTGCTCAGCCTCCCGAGTAGCTGGGATTACAGACATGCACCACCACGCCTGGATAATTTTTGTATTTTTAGTAGAGATGGGGTTTCACCATATTGGCCAGGCTGGTCTCAAACTCCTGACCTCAAGTGATCTGCCCGCCACGGCCTCCCAAAGTGCTGGGATTACAGGCGTGAGCAACTGCACCTGGCCATCTCATTCAATTATTAACACAACAAGTGCAATTTTTATCCCCATTATATGGTTGGAAACAGAGCCCCAGGTTAGGTGAGCCACCTGCCCGAGATTACTTGCTTGTGGGGAGCTGGGGTTTGAAGCTGCGATTTGGTTGCTTACAGCGGGGTGTGTTGGTGAGACAGCAGGCCTGGTGACCCATAACCCTGGGCAAGTCCCTGACCCACCTAATCCTCAGTTTCTACCTCTGTGAAATGGGATAGATGATATTGGCACTGTACCTGCTGGTGGCCTTGCTGTGAAGATGCAAGGAGTCCCCGTGTGATTTTAGCACGCAGTAGGTGCTCCTCAGTGTGGGTTCCTGGTACTGGGTCAGCAGTCATCGTGCTGCAGGCTGCCTCTGGAGGTGGAGGGAGGTCGATAGGGAAGGCCCTGGCCTCTGGGCTCTGGCTGGGTCCCTCCGCAGTGGGCAGCCTCGCTGTGACCTCCCCGGCCCCTACTTGTTCCAGGGGTGGCTGTGAAGGTGGAGGAGCCCAGGTATAAAAAGGACAAGCAGCTCAATGAGAAAATCTCCCTGATCCGCAGCGACATCACCAAGCTGGAGGTGGACGCCATCGTCAACGCTGGTGAGTGGCTGGCCTGAACCAGAGACCTGGTGGCCGCCCTATTGCCTTTGCTCTGCTCTGCTGTGCCAGGCCTGGGTGGACGCCACCTGGCTCCAGTGAGGCTCGGGTTGCTGGTGAGGACGGCCTGCTGGCGCCATGTCAGCCCAACGCGTCGGCCACTCGGGCTCCTCTTCCCTTGAAACCCTGACCTGCTGTGTCGGGGGCGCCTTGCTCCACTGAGACCCATTAGTGGCCGAGGAAGGGGGAGAGCTGGGGTGAAACTGGGCTGCCCTGCCAGGAAGGCAGAGGCCACAGCGGGGAGGTCTGACCTTGGGGGGCCACAGAAGCCCCAACCAGCTCCTGCCTTCCTCTGCCTTTGGCCTGGCCTGCCCCCGCTTCAGACCTGGGCAGGTGAGGGAGCTTGTCGAGGGATAGTGGGGGCAGAGAGGTCCCCTGCGGCGCTCTGGCAGCTTTCCAGAGCCTAGAAACAGGAGCTGCTCAGCTTCCTGCGCTCGCCTCTTGCTGTCTTGGCAGTTTATTGTGATGAGTATGGGAGCCGGCTGCTTCTTTGTGGGAGGGAGGAAGGGGGCTGCTACTCCACGCAGCTAGTGGTTGTCTGGCAAGGTCAAAGGCGCCAGGAAAGGACTTTGGCATGGGGTGCCAAGGGCTGGTTAAGTCCAGCAGGTGGCCTATGGAACAGGTTGAGTGGCGGCTGAACCCCGGCCCTCGCCCGTCTGCTCGCTCGCTCCTTTGCTTACCTGGCATCTGCACCAAGCATCGGAGGAAGGGGAGCCTCTTTCTCAGACCCTGAATGTGGGAGGGCAGGTCCTCTCGTCTTGGGCTCCAGCTCACAGGGAAAACCCTGCCGTGCCAGCCCCTCCCTAACCTGTGCAGGCCCAGGGCACCCCCGGGAGCTTCTCGAGTCTCCTTCTTCCCCACTTTGCGCTTGTAGTGGTCGTGCCTGGCCCCAGTGCTGTCCCCCAGTAACTCTGGGGCATGATGGTGCCAATGCTGTGAGCATTTCCGTTAATCTCTGTGAGTGACGGGCTCTAGGATCCGGAGAGGGGAGGTCACTCGGCCGCCCCAGGCCTGATCCATGGGGTCTGAGTTGTGTTTCCTGAAGCAACCTTGCTCTATGTGTCTTCCCACTGTTGACTGCAAAGCTGGATAGTCATATGGGGGTGCCTTGCCCACACGTTACCTGTCTAGGCACACAGGTGACAAGTTACACGTAGGCAGGAGTTTCTGCTCAGAGTGGCTGGCTGAGGGGAGCCGGGAGAGCTAGGGTCACCTTGGGCTTCTGCAGATGGTTCTGGTGTGTTTCTCTAGGGCCACTAGGATGAGAACTGCTAGTCCATCTGGGGACACACGGCTAAGACAGAGCCACATCTGGGTTGGCAGACGTTACAGCGGCCTAGGGGAGAAGGGCGTTCTTGCTGCCTGTGCCCAGGAGGGGCTGGCCTGGAGCAGAAGGGCAGAGCCTTGGGGCTGTGGCTGAGGGGGCAGTCAGGCAGGCCAGTGGGTACTGCAGCCCTGCCAGTCACTGGCAAGCGTGTGAGAGGTACCCCAGCGGTACCTTCTTGCTGAGCTGCAAAGTGGCCAGAGGGAAAATGAGGCATCCTGTGAGCTCTGTCCCCCGGGGTTGGTGGTTGGCTGCAACATGGGCCAGGAGAAAGGGTGCAGGGTGGGGTGTTGATGGGTGCAGATGGAACGGGGGCACTCCGGAGGCTGCACCCGGGCTGTGGGTGTGATTAACGCTGCTTCCTAAGTGCCCTTGGGAGTCACCAGGCTTTGGATGCAGCAGCTCCATCAGAAGCGCTTTAGTGCCAGCTCCATTTGCACCAGGGCCAGGGCTGGGGCAGTGCTGGCTGAGTTTCTCTGGGGACTCCCCTTCTCCATGTCCTTGCCTAGGCCTCTGTTTCCTCCTCTGCACAATGAGGGTGGCGAAGAAACCACCCATCAGGTTACTGGGGGCACTCGGAGCTGATGCACGTGACGTACAAATGACGGTCACTCAGCACCTGGCAGGAATCGGGGCTCAGCACCTCGCACTGGTGCTGAAACTGGTGTCATCAGTGCCGTTCTGGGTATCACCCCTGTCCTGGGGGTGCCGAGGGACATGGTACCTCCTGCAAATGATCAGCTTTCATCTCCCCCTGCTTGCCTCAGTTTACCCACACACCTCTTGGTGTGTTCTCCTGGGATCTTTTTGTTCTAGACTCTCACAGCCAGGAGGACCTGGTACCCGCCTGGAATCCCAGGGAATGACGGAGGCAGGGTCTGAACACGGGCTTCCCACACAGAGCCCGAGTCTCCTTTCAGCCGTCCAGGGCTTTGTGGCACCCCAGCGTTCAAAGTGGCTTTGGCACTGGTCAGGCCTCCAGGGTCCTGGATGGCCTTGGCTCCCACCCCAGCCCCTTTGCCCACCAGGGGGCAGCAGAGATTGCAGTTCCCAGGAGCCCATAAATCAGCCTGTTTATTAGTGGAATAAAAGTCGTCGGCAACGGCGGGGCTTTTCGGGGCTGCATAAATCTGCGTCTGTGCCTCGTGAAACCCATATGTGCTTAATTCATATGTAAAGTTTCAAGCAGGAAGAGAATACGTGTCCATTAAATTCTATTTGACTTGATTATAATCATTAGCCGTGAATAATTGCTTCTCAGTGCCTACCACAATAAACCAGAGGAGAGAGCAATTATCTTGGGGTGGGGATTTTTAAATTTATATTTTTGAAGCCAAGAGCAGTGCTGGCCCTGCGGGCGTCAGTGGCCCATGGAGAACGCCGTGGGTCACACTGGGCTGGGAGCTTGAGATCTGGCCGCCCGCCGGAGCTTCTGGATTTTGTTGTGGGGGGCGGTTCTCTTTGTTCCTGCTGCCATATGGGAGGGGCTGTCGCTGCCTGGGCTTGGGTCCAGCTGCAGGGATGTGGAGGGGAAGGGTGCAGTGGGAGCTAGGAGAGGGCTGTGAGGGAAAGGGGGTGGGGGGAGCTCCCAACCCCCCACCCTCCTCCATCCTGAAAAGCTGTGGGCTTGAAGGGGTCTCCAGCCAGGCTGTGGGCATCTCTCCTGCCACTCAGCAGGGCCCTGGGGATCCTTGGAGAGGGCAGTTGCCAGGTGTCCCCCTGCCCGCCCCCCTCACTCCTTCCCCTCCCTGAAGAGGCATCTGCCTGTGACCTCCCTCAGGCCTTTGAGAATCGGACCCTGGGCGGGATGTAGTAGCTCACTCCGGTAATCCCAGCACCGTGGGAGGCCGAGACGAGAGGATCACTTTAGCTCAGGAGTTTGAGACCAGCCTGGCCAACATAGTGAGACTCTATCGCTATAAAAAAATATAAAAAAATTAGGCATGGTGGTGTGTGCCTATAGTCCCAGCTACTCAGGAGGCTGAGGCAGGAGGATTGCTTGAACCTGGGAGATTGAGGCTGCAGTGAGCCATGGTTGTGCCACTGCACTCCAGCCTGGGTGACAGAGTGGGACCCTACCTAAAATATATATATATATATAATAGAACATCAGATTCTGGGCCAGGTGCGGTGGCTCATGCCTGTAATCCCAGAACTTTGGGAGGCTGAGACAGGCGGATCACTTTAGGTCAGGAGTTTTGAGACTAGCCTGGCCAACATGGCAAAATCCCATCTCTACTAAAAATACAAAAATTAGCCAGGCATGATGGCACGCACCTGTAATCCCAGCTACTTGGGTGGCTGAGGTAGGAGAATCACTTGAACCCAGGAGGCTGAGACAGGAGGATTGCTTGAACCTGGGAGGCCAAGGCTGCAGTGAGCCACGATTGTGTTACTGCCCTCCAGCCTGGGCAACAGAGTAAGATTCCATCTCAAAAAAAAAAGAAAATCAGACTCTGAGGCTGCAGGCTGTGGCTCACTCCTGTAATCCCAGCACTTTGAGAGGCTGAGGCAGGAAGATAGCTTGAGCCCAGGAGTTTGAGACCAACTTGAGCAACACAGTGGCACCCTATCTCTACCAAAAAAAAAAAAAAATTAAAAAAGATTAGCCAGGTGTGGTGGTGTATGCCTGTAGTCCAGCTACTTGGGAGGCTGAGGTGGGAGGACTGCTTGAGCCTGGGAGGTTGAGGCTGCAATGAGCTGTGACTGTGCCGTTGCACTCCAGCCTGGGCAACAGAGTGAGACCCTGTCTCAAAAAACAAATAAAAATAAGAAAATCAGATTCTGTTTCCCTACTGATCTCCTGGCATTTGAAATTCAGGACTGGTTTCCACTCTTATGTTATTGGGCTATGAGATGTGATTGGGATGTGTGTGATGGTGTGTGTGTGAGGTCAGGAGTTCGGCCTGTGTGTGTGATGTGTGTGGTGCGTGTGTTTGTGAGGTAGCATGTTTGTGTCTGTGCTTGTGTGATGTGTGGGGTGTGTGTGATAGAGTGTGTGTGTGAGGTCAGGAGTTTGGCCTATGTGTGTGGGGGTGCACGTATGCATTTGTATGATGTGTGTGATGTGTGTGTGTGTGTGATGTGTGTGTGTGCCTGTGCTTGTGTGATGCATGGGGTGTGGGTGATGGAGGGTGTGTGTGGTGTGATGTGTGTTTGTATGGGATGTGATAGGAGTGAGGTGGGAGGTTGGGCAGAAGCATAGAAGTGGGGATGCCTGGCTGGTGGGTGGCAGGGCTTGAAGTTACAGGGATGGGACAAACCCCCACACCCTCAGGCACAGTGCAGGCCTCCCTGGGCCCTGTCCCCGTGGGCTGCCAGCCGAAGCCACTTGCTTGGGCAGCACCCGGGAGAGTCTCAGGCTCCTGCCATCTGTGCTGGCCACGGCTCCTGCCCACAGGAGCATGGCGCATCCGTCTTAATGAAATTGGGCTGCCGCGTGCAGGAGATAAGTCAGGGAGCCCCCGCAGGCCCCCTCTCCTGGAGGAGGAGGTTCTCAGAGCCTCTCCAGCCTTGCCTATGACCTCAGGCCTGTGTATAGGGAGAGCTCCGGTCTCAGGGTCTCCACTAGGGGGTGCTGTGGCTTCCAGGGTGTTTATGTCTCCTTTTTACCTGAGAGGTGCAGTGACCTTGACTAGGCCACCTCCCTGTCCTTGAGTTTCCTGGTGCACCAGACCTGTGTGTGTGGACTTCTTGTTCCTGACAGATAGCAGAGTCCTGGGTAGGACATGTCTGGGCACAAAGAAAGATCCCCATTCTTGGCCAGGCGTGGTGGCTCACGCCTGTAATCCCAGCACTTTGGGGAAGCCGAGGCGGGCGGATCACTTGAGGTCAGGAGTTTGAGACCAGCCTGGCCAACATGGTGAAACCCGGTTCTATTAAAAATACAAAAATTAGCCAGACACAGTGGCACGCGCCTGTAGTCCCAGCTACTCAGGAAGCTGAGGCAGAAGAATTGCTTGAACCTGGGAGGCGGAGGTTGCAGTGAGCCAAGTTTGCGCCACTGCACTCCATCCTGGTTGCTGCGTGACAGAGCAAGATTCCATCTCAAAAAAAAAGAAAGATCCCCATTCTTGGCCAACCCAGGGGTCCGGCTGCCTGGCTTTGGCCTTCACGTCATAAGAGGACAGGGCAGAGAAAGACTTTGTGCAAAGATGGAAGGGATCTTTTGTTTCAATGCCAGCCCAGAGCAGTGAGCATGGGCTGTGCGCACCGTGGCCAGGAGCAGGTCAGGGTCCCAGCGCCCCTGCTGGCCACTCTGTGGCCTCTACTTCCTCATCTGAGAGATGGCATCAGCATCAGTTCCACCGCAGGGCAGGGGTGAGGAGGACAGGAGTTCAGGCCTGTCCAGCCCTGGGCACAGGGCCTGGCACATGGAGAGTCCCCAGGAAATGATTAGTGGGAAGTCAGGAGCGAGAGCAACTAAGCAGAGTATAATGTGACAAAGCGCTAGGAGCAAGGTCTGAACAAAGTGCCACGCAACGCCGCAGGGACCAATTAATTCTGCAAGGAGGTGGCGGGAGGTGAGGCGGGTCGGCTAGCCTTTCAGGGGCCCCGGTGTGCGGCAGGGACGGGTGGGAAGCCATGTTTCACAGCGACAAGCCGACCTCGCAGGGAGATTTTTAAGCCGCTTATTTATTTTAAATAAGTCATGAAGTGGCGCTCTGTCTCCTTAAGTCTTGGGGCTTTGATTTGTGAGAATCTGCTGGCCGCTTATCACCGCCCTCCTCCCAAGCACCGGCAGCCCCTGCCTCATCCTCTCCTACCGCCTGGAGGGCCCAGCAGAGCCTGGCCTGGTGAGAAGGAGCAGGCCAGGACCTGAGTGGCCACCTGAGCCGGGCACCCGCCCCTGCGCCTGGCCATCCCCGGGTGCCGCTTGGAGTCAGTGATTTAGAGACCACCTTGATGGACTACCAAGCAGGGGACCCGCAGGGATGCGGACTGCCTTGTGGGAAGTGATCTGATGCTAAACTGTCACCGTAAATCGCTTTATCTGTCACTTCAGATTTAAATGTGTTTGCTGAGGCTTGCCGACCGCCACGACAGCAGAAACCTCTCCGCAGTGGGCAGGGGAGGTGGCCAGGCCAGCAACGAGCCCAGGGCCGGCTGCACAGCGGACTTTGCAGCTGGAACCTGTTAGCGACACGGGCCTGGCCCTGGGCTCCCTCCTCCTCAGGGGAAGCCAAGCGCAGGTGAGGCCGGGCCACTTTCTGGTGCTCTGGCCACTCTGGATGTGTGCAGTGCTCTCAGAGGCCCGAGAGGCAGGCAGGATTATTACCCCATTTTTGGGGATCAAATAAGAAGCCCCACCTTGGCAGGTGACTGAGCCAGAATTCGAACTCAGGCACTTTCATCCATGCAACATACATAGATGATATGGCTGCTGTGCACCACACCATGGGGTGGGCCTGGGCTGCAAAGGACGCAGTCTCTAATTCCAGATAAGGGGTGACACGTGTGAATGGAAAAGGAACCATGGTGCATGAGAGGCAGGAGTCTGGCCTGCAGGGAAGGGAAGCAGTGGGGAAGGCTGCCTGGAGGAGAGAGTGCTTGGGTTGGACGGGGTGCTAAGTCAGAAGTCGGGGCAAGAGCATTCTGCAGGGAGAGAGCACAGACAGGGAGGGGTGAGGTGGACGGGACACTGTGGGGAGGCTCTGAGGGGTCTGGAGTGAGCTATGGCCTGGGCCTGAGTTGGGGGGGCTTGGTCAGATCACTTGGGTTGCTGGGTGGAAAAATGGGGGCAGGGAGCATAAGGTAATAAGGACAGGGAGACCCAGAGCTTGGGGTGGGAGGTGTCTCCCTCTAGGTCTAGGCTGCATTCATACCCTGTGCAGTTAACCTCTCTTGTACTATTTCAGTCTCATTGTGCTAATGGTGAAATGGAGGCTCAGAGATGTGAAGCAACTTGCTTAAGGTCACACAGCTAAATGGTAGTAGAGCTGGGATGGGAGGTTTGCCGAGCTCCAGAGCCCCCAGGAAATTGTGTGTGTGTGTGTGTGTGTGTGTGTCGGGGTTGGGGGAAGGGAATACCTGCTCTCTGTTCTCTTTTTTTTGGTTGATGAATTTGAGTTCTGAGAGTGGGTGTGTCCTGTCTGTCCTCACGGCCAGGAAACTGAGAGGTGGGGCAGAAGTTTGCCACAACGGGGAGGGGTCACTGTAAAAAAGATGGGACCAACATCTGAATCTGGGCTCCTGGGTCCCCTGAGGCCTCCTGGTGGGCTCCAGCTCCCTCAGCCTGCCCGGCATCCTGTGTCCCAAGCCCCCTCAAGTCTCAGGCATGCCCCATGGAGCCCCGGCTCTGGACTGAGGGCAGCCTGTCACCTGCCGCTTGGTACTGAGTGTTCCCTCTGCTCGACACGCTGCACACGTTGCCTCGTGTCTGAGTCAGGCACTGACATTTCCCCCATTATACAGATGAGGACACTGAGGACACCGAGGCACCCACGGGTCACAGCTCTGGGTAAAAGGCAGGGCTGGGAATCAAACCCTCATCTTTCAGATTTGGGGTTTAAGAGAGAGACCATCAGGTTTTTTTCCTTCTTTTTCCTTTCTTTCCTTTCTTCCTTCCTTTCTTTCCTTTTTTCCTTTCTTTCCTTCCTCTCCCTTTCCTCCCTCCCTCCCACCCTCCATTCTTTCCTTTTTTTTGACAGGGTCACACTGTTCCCCAGGCTGGAGTACAGTGGTGCAATCATGGCTCACTGAAGCCTCGACCTCCTGGGCTCAAGCGTTCCTCCCATCTCAGCCTCCTGAGTAGCAGGGACCACAGGCATGCCACCCCTCCCAGCTAATATTTTTATTTTTTGTAGAGACGAGGTCTCGCCATATTGCCCAGGCTGATTTTGAACTCCCAGGCTCAAGCAATCTACCTGCCTCAGCCTCCCAAAGTGCTGGTACTACAGCCGTGAGCCATCATGCCCGGCCCAGGTTTGCTTTTTCGCTAGCTCCCTCTGGATCGTCTGGAAGTGAGGGGCAGAGTTGATCGAGGGGCCAGTCAGGATGCCTGGGGTCCAAGAGGCCTCCTCCCCACATTAGAAAGCCCGGGACACCCAGACACCGCCAGGAGCTAATTTCTACCAGTGCACGAGGAGGGCGGCTCATCCCCACAAGATCGGGCAGTGGTTACATAAATTCATAAATGATGGATCCCTCCTGAATTATTGAGATGCCCTCGTGGGCTCGCAGGTCCTGGTCCAGTGAGTGGAGCATTGGTGGGGGGCAGCACTCAGAAAGGACCTTCCAGGGTCCTTCCACCCCAAGGTCTTCCGCCCAGTCCCCTGCTTCTTACCTGAAGTTCTTCTGTCATTTCCACGGGGAATGTGAGAGTAGACTGTGGACCCAGTAACTCTCTTTCCTGGGTTTCAGTAGATTTCTTTTGTAAATTTTTTTGTAGAGGTAGGGTTTCTCTATGTTGCCCAGGCTGATCTCAAACTCCCGAGCTCAAGTTATCCTCTTGCCTCGGCTTCCCAACATGGTCGGATTACAGGTGTGAGCCACCATGTCTGACCTGATGTTTGTTGAATGGATAAGTAACTCCATGCCCTTGAGAGTTGGTCAGATGGTGGGAGGGGCTGCAAGAACCAGTGACACCCTCTAAGTCCCCTCTTCCTGCCCAGCCCAGCCCCCTACCCAACCCCTCTAGGCCTGAAGGGGCTGATCCATTTTACAGATTAGGGCGGTGGTGGGCATTTCTGGGTCCTCGTGAGGTTCCTAGCTCCTTTCGAGGCACTGGAGGTACAAGGCCCAGTGTAACCCAGTGCCTGCCCTCCTGGCATTTGGAGTCCTATAGAGGAGGACAGGGGAGGATCTGAAGCCCAGAGGGGGACAGTGACCTGCTCAGGGTCACACAGCAGGAAGGTGGCAAAGCAGAACTGCAAACCCAAGCGCCTTTTCTCCCCCTCGCAGCAGACTTGTAGTTAGAAAACCCCAGCTAGGAGTCTGCTGCCCCCACATAGGGTGGCCACCCTGCCTCCCACGCTGTGCCCAGTGTCCTGAGCACGTCCTCTCTGGCTCCTTCCTGTCCTTGAGGCCTCAGCGCCCGCACCTGTGCCCCTGCTTGCGTCCCTGGTGTGCTGTCCACCCGAGCGCTGAGCCGAGGAGGCCGGAGCTTGTGGGAATGTGTGTGTTTTGAAATTAATGGGGACCATTAAATTGGCCAAGCATGAAAAGGGCTGGATCTGCAGCCCTTGGCTCGCTCTCCTGGAATGATCCGCCAGTTCCTTGGCAAGGCACAGTCGAGCTGGTTTCAGGGCTCCCCAGGAGGCCGCGGCTTGCCTGCCCGTTTAACGGATGGGTACTCTGTGTGCCTAGAACATGAAGGGGTCTGGCTGCAGCAGCACGCGGTGGCCACAGTGCCCCCGCTCCCTGGCTCTGTGCAGATGGCAATGTCTGTGGGTGCGTTGACTTGAATCTTTTCCCTAGACCTCTAGAGTGGGCTCAGACACTCTCCAGACCCTGACCCTGGGGCTTCCTGGATGAGTCCTGGCTGGGCCTGGTGCCAGTTTGGCGTGGCCTCCAGGACATAGCAGGATTAACAGTCAAGGACCTAGGCCCCGTCTCCTCACCTCCCCCACCACGAATAGCTCCATCTACTGTGGATTCTCCATGTGGACATTTTCTTAAAGATAGGGTCTTGCTCTGCCACCCAGGCTGGAGTGCATTGGTGTGACCACATCTCACTGCAGCCTTGACCTCCTGGGCTCAAGCAATCCTCCCGCCTTAGCCTCCCGAGTAGCTGGGACCACAGGCTCATGCAACCATGCCCAGCTAATTTTTGTATTTTTAGTAGAAGTGGATTTACACTATATTGCCCAGGCTGGTCTCAAACTCCTGGGCTCAAGCGATCCTCCTGCCTAGGCCTCCCAAAGTGCTAGGATTACAGGTGTGAGCCACTGTGCCTGGCCATATGGGACATCTTGTAACTGGGAGTTGGAGTCCTGGGTACAAGTCCTGGCTTCACCGTGTACCAGCTGTGTGACCTTGGGCAAATCACTTAACCTCTCTGTGCCTGTTTTCTTGTCTGTAAAACAGGGATAAGAGTGCATGGGGACCCAGCCCCCAGCACTGTGGGTTTGAGAGGAGACCGCTTGTGTAGGATGCTCAGTACAGTGTCTGGCACAGAGTGAGCACCCAAGAGATGCCAGCTCTAGTTCTCGTTGCCGTAGCTGCTGCTCTGGGAGGGCTGCTGAGACCCGCTGAATCGGGCATCCGATCAGCCAGCACCTGCCCTGCATCCAGCCCTTGGTGGGGCTGGGAACAGGGGAATGGTCCCTCTATCCTGAATGGGCTGAAGGCACCTCCTTCCCATATTCGTGGTAGGGAACCGAGTCACCTGCTGGGCCTGGCATGGCCGAGGGGACGGCCCTCTCCTGACTGCCAGAGTCTCTTGGATGGGTTTCCTGACCATGAGGGCGCAGGGCAGGCAGCCTGGGCCCCTCACTCCCTACTGCCAGCAAGGTGGTCCATGCCTGCTTTGCCTTTCATTGGGAAGGATGTGTGGTCACATAGAAACAGCCTGTGCAGCGGGGCATGAGGTGGGCTAGGACAGGGGATGTCCCCAGGGAAGCCAGGTGACTGAAGTGGCTCTTTCAGGGCCTGGCTGCCATCTGCTGAGGCCTAAGCTGCCAGAGAAGGCCCCTGAAGGCCTTCAGGGGTGGGGTGGAGGGCACTGGCAGGCTTGGTTGGCCAGCTTCAGAGGTCCCAGAGGCCAGGGCAGTGGCTGCTTACCAGACAGAATCGGCTAAGATCTGGTTCCACCACTATGTTGGGCAAGCCCCTGCCTCTTTTTTTTTCTTGTTTTGAGACAGAGTCTCACTCTGTCACCCAGGCTAGAGTGCAGTGGCGCGATCTCGGCTCACGGCAAGCTCCGCCTCTCAGGTTCACGCCATTCTCCTGCCTCAGCCTCCTGAGTAGCTGGGATTACAGGCGCCCACCACCACACCTGGCTAATTTTTTGTATTTTTAGTAGAGACGGGCTTTCACTGTGTTAGCCAGGATGGTCTTGATCTCCTGACCTCGTGATCCGCCCGCCTCCACCTCCCAAAGTGCTGGGATTACAGGCATGAGCCACTGTGCCCGGCCAGCCCCTGCCTCTTTAGGCCTTGGGGTTTCCCATCTGTTCCTTATGGGGGCATTAATAGGAAAAAAATGCATTACTGCCTGGAAGTCCCAGCACACTGGAGGGGCTCATCAACGATAGTGATTGTTACTAGCAGTGAGGGATCTCACTTCACCACCGACAGGACTCCGAGCCCCTCGAGGGCAGGGGCAGCTCCATGGACTCTGGGTCTCCGTCCCTGGCAGGGCTCCTCCACAGTGGGGGCAGCCCGAGCCTGCCTGCCCCTGGAAGGACATACAGGAACTCATGATGGCTCATGGCTAAGGAGTCTTATGGGGAAGCAGGCTGCCCTGGTGGGCACGGCTGTGTGGGGGTCTCCTGCTCTGTCCACTCCTGGCAGGGGCAGGGACGCGGCTGTTTATATCCACGCCAGGTGTCAGGAGATGGAAGCCAGGGAGGACGGGAGGATTCAGGAGCATGGAGAGCATGTGGGCTGCAGATCCGGGGGAGGATGGGCACCAGGACGGAGCTTGTCCTGACAGTAGTGCGGGAGGCAGCGAGCAGAGGCGGGGCTGAGAGGTCACTGGCGGCTTCCTCCACTGAGGCATGGCTGGCATTCCCTTCGGTTCATTAAAACCCATCAGTGGGCCGGGCGTGGTGGCTCACGCCTATAATCCCAGCACTTTGGGAGGCCAAGGTGGGTGGATTACCTGAGGTCAGGAGTTTAAGACCAGCCTGGCCAACACAGTGAAACCCTGTCTCTACAAAAATATAAAAATTAGCTGAGCATGATGGCAAGTGCCTGTAATCCCAGCTACTCGGGAGGCTGAGGCAGGAGAATTGCTTGAACCTGGGAGGCAGAAGTTGCAGTGAGCTGAGATGGTGCCACCGCACCCCAGCCTGGGCGACAGAGCAAGACTCTGTCTTAAAAAAAAAAAAAAAAATCCCCATCAGTGGCACCCACCTCCTGGCGGCAACAAGTGGCCCTTGAACGCCCATTCCCCACTCTCCTCCTCCCCGCCGCTGCCTCCTCCCCCTCTTTGGACATTGTAATTGCGGTAAAAACCAGAGCCGAGTGGCATCGCAGGTGGGGAGAGAGGCCCGGCTGTCAGCCATTCCTCTGCCAGCAGGGCCCGCGGCTGTTTTATTATTGCCGCCTGGCTGTATTTCAGGTACAGCTTAAACATCATCAAACGCCACATCCCTTTTGAAAAGCAAGAGCTACCTTGCTGAGGACGTTGAGGAGAAACAGGAACATTAAAATCTACGAAGCAAATGGCCCAGAATTGACATTTGTGACGAGAGCTTTGCAGCTTCCAATTGTCAAAGGAGCTAAATCCCCTCTGGCAGCCTGCGGGGAGCTTTCCCCGTGAGGGTCACAGGAAGGTGGGGTATGTTTGCCCGGGAGGAGACCAGGCAGCGCTGGGGAGGGGGTTCTGTGGGTCAGCTGACTGCCTCTCAGGGCCTCCCTGGCCTCGGCCTCCACCCAGCCTCCTCTTCCTCCTAACAAGGAGGCAGGAGCCTTCCGGTGTGCATGGGACAGGGCTGGGTTCAAGTCCTGCTGTGGCCACTTGCCAGGATACACCTCTCCCCTGAACCTCAGTTTCCTCATCTGTAAACCCAGGAGAGTGATGTCCCCTCTGAAGGCAGAGGACGGTGCATGCAAACACTTGACAAGTCATTGGAATTCAGTAAATGGTGACTGCTATCACCAAGGAAATGGGCATATGAGCTGGCATTAATTTTTTAAAAAACATTTACTTATTTCCACTGAAAAATAGGAACAGTAAAATTGAGAACCATTAAAACAGGAACAAAAACAACCAAGCCACAGCAGGGGATGCTGAGCTGGGTATCTCCTAAGAACTGTGCTCCTGGTCCCACCTGGAACTCTGCGGCCTGGATGCCCTCAGCACGTGCTTTCCAGGCCACCAGCCTCTTGCCTGGTTCCTGGTCACGGTCTGCTCTCTGCCTTGGCACCTGCCGCTCGATGCTGGTGTGTGGCCTTCCGAGGAACTATGGCTCATATCTGCCCTTGTAGTTTACACTCTTGATGGCTACTTGGGGATATCTTGGCTCCTGGTATCCTGTCCTGACCCGGCCCAGATGACACCTCAAAACTCGGCTGAGCAAATCTGTTGCAACTGAATATGAGATGCAGCTTTGAGCTTCCCAGCAGCCACTGCAAAATTTGTAACAAGATTTTAGGATCCATAACTCCAAGCTTGGAAATCAATTTAAATTTTGGCTGAATGCCTCCTTTTCTTTTTCCTCTTGGCCTTTTTTCTTCATTTTTCCTCTCTAGTATCCTCACCAACTATTCTTTATCTCCCCCAAGGATGGTTTATCCCTTGCTCCAGAGCCCATCCCAAAGTGCTCGTCCCCCACATGGCTGTGCCCCAGCTCAGGAGACCCCCCTGCCGCTGCCCTCCTGTTTGCCACTGTCGACTCCCCTGTGTCGTGCTCACAGCGGTTGGCCTCTGGGCCTCTTGTCTTGCTCAGGCCCACTGGGTCTGCTGTTGCTGTTTCTCTCAGATGAGCCTGTGACTAATAAGGGTTGCCCCTGGGGGGCTGGCAAAATCTTTCCCTCCTTAATATCGGAGTTTAAAAATGTGTCACCATCGATTTGAAGAAAAGCCTTGTTCCTGCTGAGAAAAGCGGCCTGGAGATTCGTCTCGCCTTAGGAATCACACAGGCGGCTGCATAAATTCAGCACCAGAGAGAGCTCTCAATGCAAATGCTGAGATGCCCACTCCAGCCCCGCGCCAGCCCTCCCCGCTGCTCCCGGGGGCTGGCACCCCCACTTCCTTATCCCTCCATCCCTGCAGAGACTTGGGGAGGCCCCTGTGCAGGGAGGGGCTCCCTGGTTGGAAGATCCCCATCTCCCGATTCTCTCCACCTCTTTTCAGAGGCTGAGCCCGTGGCTAATTCCACTTCACGATGTGTTCTAATCCCGGAGGAAAAGGAGGATGAGTGACTTCCGGGCCTGGGGCTTCTGGAAGCCCTCCGGGTCCCTCACAGGTTGGGGGGGTCCCTCTGACCCTCTCCGGTGGGTCTGCCCTGAAGGCAAGAATGTTACCCCCACAGGCCTTGTCTCCTGGCCTTGTTGCATCCTTGCCTGGAAAGGACTGTTGGGGTCCTTTGGTGCATCCCCCCGCCTCCAGGCCGGCCCCTCCCCTCTGGACCTTGCCCTCATACTGGGCCCAGCCTTGCAGCTGCCAGTGCGTCCCACTCTCATCCAGCAGCTCTCCCAGCCCAGAATAACCATCACAGTCATGGCCTGAGAGGCGGCTATGAGTCTCACTTCTCAGGTTGGGAAGCTATGCTATAGAGACCGTAAGTGACTTGTCTGGGATCCAGGAAGCTTGAACCCAGATCTTTTCCCTATGTATCCTGGGAAATGCCCTTAAATGAATCAATGAATGGGTGAATGAATGAATGAATGAATGAGGAGGTGTGGGCACACAGTGACCACTCTAGGTGTTGTTCTGGTTAGTGAACTTGGTGACAGCCCAGGATGGGTGTGTCTGGAGAGCTTGAGGGAGGGCTGAGCTTTCTGGTCCCTGATGGGATCCACTCTCACTCTGCCATCGAGGTCATGGTGGCCACCTTTGTGGCAGTGTCCTTTCTGTTCCCCAGAGGGCTCAGCCGAGCGTGGCGGGGAGCAGGACGGTGGGTTTGGCTGCCTAGGACTTCCACCGGGCCGCCCGCAGCATGGGCCGTCCCCTGCGCTGGCTGCAGCAGGGGTGACTTGGACCAGCCGGGAAGCTGCTCCAGGGGTCCTTGCAGGGAACTTAGTGGGGGAAGGGGAGAGAGGGCAGGCGCGGGGTGCCAACAAGGCTTCCCTGGTTCTTGGGGAACCACACAGCCGTGGGCAGGGGCACTAGAGAAGAGGGTAAGCAGGCAGTTTGCAGTCTCTCTGGCTGCCGTGGGCCCTCGGAACATGTGCTGGGTGGCCATTTACCACCTGGCGCGGGGAAGGCTGCAAGCTGGCCCTGCGCTGCTCCCCTCAAGCTGCAGAAGGGGCCCCTCGAGGACTCCCGGCAGCTGTTACTCTGGGAAAGGAAGGGCTTTATTTTTCCTCCTCCCTAAATGTTATTGCCTTTATAGGCTTTGGAAATCAGTTTTATGGCCTGCGTGTTTGTCCGCTGAAATGTGGGATGCTCCGGAGGGAAAATAAAATGCAGGGATGGTTCTGGCCCTGAAAGGTCAGGTGGCCGAGGGCAAGCGGCAAGGGCTCAGGTGTCTCCTGCAAAGCTCAGGGTGGGGTGGAGGGTGGAGTGACTGTGATGGACATGGTGACCTCCAGAGCTGAGCGGCCCTGGCCGGGGTTGCTCTTTAGGGACTGTTGTAGCTGGAAAGGGGGACAGGGAAAGTGTGTGCCAGGACCGGGAGGGGGCCTGGAATTCTAGTGAGAGGGCCGGCCTAAGGCTTCAGGACCTGTCCCGTTTGTCATATGGTCCCCGCTAGACTGACCTGGGATAGCGAGAGGCATTCTGTCCTCTGCGATGCCCGGGTATGCCAGCTGGCTCCCCTCAGGTGCCATCTGGGGCACCTTGCCAGCCACTGGCAGTGTAGACTTCTCAGTGTAAGTGAAAAATAAGCCCTCTGAGTTTTACCAGTCAGGATGCAGGCCTGGCAGGGGCTCTCACCTGCAGGAGATGCCTCATCTTCTGGCAGAGTTGGCTGATCGGGAGCCGGGCAGGGGGCAGAGATTCAGCGGGAGCACCCAGCAGCCCACACAAATCTTCCTGCCTTCCTTGGGACCGAGGACCCTGGAGGGAGACTCTGAGGGCCCCGCCCTAGGGGAAGGCTGCTTCTCCACTCCTCTCTTAATATGCGAAGAGCTCCTACAAATCAATAAGAAAAATGGGCAAAAGATGTGGACAGGCAATTCCCGGTAGGAGAAAAACAAATGGCCAGTAAACAAGTGAAAAGATGCAGAACTTCGCTAGTAATCAAGAAAAAGCTAATTGAAATGAGAGACATCATTCTTCACCCACCGGAGAGGCGGGTGCTGGAAGTATTGCTGTGTTCAGGTGTGGCGCAGCCAGGGGAGGCAGTGCTTCCTCAGGTGCTGTCCCCCACCCCTGCATCTCACACCAAACCCGCACGTAGTAGGTGCCTGGAAATACTTGCTTCATGCCAGGTAAACAGGGCTCCTCTCTGCTCACAGCAAGTCTCAGCGGGGCTGCCGCCACCACTGCATTTGTATCCCTTGCTTTCCCTTCTCCCTGGGGGTTCAGCTTCCAGTCTCACCCCAATCCCCCCAGCTCCCTTGCCCTTGGGGTCCTCACACTTCCTTGTCAGAGGCTGGGGTCTCTCTGGGCCTGGCCTCTCACTGGGAGAATTCTGCTTCCTGCTTCAGGGTTTCAACACTCTCTGCAACCTCACGGCTGGTGCCAGGGGCGCACTGCAAAGCTCAGGGTGGGGTGGAGTGACTGTGATGGACATGGGGACCTCCAGAGCTGGGCGGCCCTGGCTGTTATCTTGGCTTCTTTGGAATCCCCTGGAATCCTCCACTGTGTGAAGCTCTAGTGATGACCTCAGCCTTCTTGCCCTGATGGCCACCTCCATCATCCGGCCCCAGAACTTCTCCTGCCTTTTCTCATTCATTCATTCCCTCTCCTGCCCTATCCATTCTAGCCGGGCTGGGTGACTTTGGGCTTTATAGCTGCATGTTCTGTCTCTGCTCCTGGCCTTTGCCTGGGCACTTACCTCTGCCAGGAGCAGCCTCTCCTCCATTTCCTTGGCTGACTCCAACCATCCTCCAGGTCCCAGCTGAGAAACCCTCCCCTCCAGGAACTTCCCCAGACCTGGGTTTGCCGTCGCTCCCATGTACTCCATGACAGTCATTCATTCATTTCATTAATTCCTGCAGCAGGTACTGGGGCTGCAAGGGGGAACAAGGGAGATGTACCTGGGCAGCTGGGGTGCCCTAGGGTCCTGCAAGTCACCTGTCATGACCGGATCCCAGGGGAAAACCTATCTGAGAGTCAGGGACAGGGGACAGGGGCCCTGGGCAGCCCGCTGTGGGAGTGGCTCAGCTTGCTGCACTGGGAAGGGAGGCTGGGGCAGGTGGCAGGGCCATGCCCATGGGGTCCGGGTCCAGATGTCTTTCCCTGCCTTCTCCACCTGCGTCCAGTGTTTCCGGAGCATAGGGGAGCTGCCTTTCAGGAGGAGATCAAGGGGGCACGCGAGCCACACTTCACACAGCCGCAGCCCTGGGCATCTGGCTCGGCCTCCTGCCCTCTCACTTTGCGTGTGCCTCCCTGTGCAAGGCAGCCAGTGGGAGAGTTCCAGCCTGGGATCCCCAGCAGTCTCCTCTCTCGGCTCCCTCTGTCCCTGTCCCCCATCTTTTGAGGCATAGCCTGGCCTACCCTGTGCCCCTGGCCTCCTGCCAGTCTTCTTTCCAGTTCTCCAAGCCGAGGTGGATGCAACCTTCCTTTCTGCATTCAAAGGGCACGAAGTGATTAAGACCCAGTCCCTGCTCCCTGTGTAGCAGGGCAGCAGGGGCATAGCGTGGGGGCTCCATGCATCTGTGCAGGAATCCAAGGCGCTGGGGGCTGCTCAGGGATGGCTTCCTGCGGGAGGTCTTCCTGGGGAGGTCTGTTTCCCCCCAGGGCGCTCTGGCTGGGGCTCATGGGTGTGCATTTCCCTCTAGCTCACTGACCCTCAGCCTGGTCTCTTCATGAGGCCTCATGGGGCCAGGACTCGGGGCAGTGGGGGGAACCTGGACGGACCTGGTTCCAGAGCTAACTCTGTCACCATTGCCTTGGGCAAGCTGCTTAGATCTGGGCCTTGGTTTGCTCGTTTTAAAATGGGAGTAAGCCAGCCTGCCGCGCCTCCCTGCCGTGAGGATGAAGCTCGGTGACAGATGCCTGGCGCCTG
Organism: Pongo pygmaeus; assembly: GCF_028885625.2. Lineage (NCBI taxonomy): Eukaryota > Metazoa > Chordata > Mammalia > Primates > Hominidae > Pongo > Pongo pygmaeus. The sequence goes on from NC_072382.2 coordinate 10,582,230, forward strand.
GCACCACTGGCCCCCGCTGCCTTGCCTCTTGCAGATGGGCGCCCCTTCAGGAAATCCCCCCTAATTATGAAGTTACAGATCTGGATGGTCACATGGGGAAGAGCCACATTCATTAGGAGACCCGGGCACACAGCCTGGACTGTGCCAAGCATCTCTCTGTGCCAGCTTCCTGAGGACCGTGGGCTCAATAGAGCACATCCCTGCATCTTCCTGGTGGCAGATTCCATCTGCCAGACCCCGAGGAGCCACTGACTGGGGAGGGCCTGCTCGGGACCTGCCCGTCCCTGGCGACTGCCCTGAAGCCCTTCACCCTGGGTTTATAATCTCTGCTTTAAAGAGGACTTCAATCCCTTTCCCCTGCCCCCACCCCACGCCCAGTGACCAATACATTCGCCAGGGCCCTGATCCAGGAGAAAGCTAATTAAAGAATTTCTGCTCTTGGCTCAGCCTGGACATAGAAGATTCCCCTTGGTCTTCCTGGAGTATCTGAAAACAGGTGGAGAAAGGGGGCATCAGATAAGCCCCGGGAGCCTCCATAATAGGCTTAATCCCCCCAAAGCCAGCAGGCATCAAACAGCTCTCCTCCCGGGACCACTGAGAAAGGGCTCGAGAGCTCGGAGGATGTGGGGCTGTTTCTAACCCCATGGGTCCCAGACTGTAGGTCCCCTTGTCCCCAGCTCCCCATGAATGGGAGAATGTGTTCCTCATGAGTTTAGACAGAGTATCAGCCATTTCTGCATAGTTCTCCAGAGCAGGGGAAGGTGCAGAGACCTGGCCCCAGCAGCTCTGGCGTGGGGAGGCCCCACTACCAGGGCTGCCAGCAGTCACTGTGATGACTGGCATGTAGCAGATGCTCAGTCAAGTGCGCCCCTCCCTCCCGCCGCTCACTTCCCTCCGGTTCCCCCTGCCCCCCTTGTCAGCTTCTTTTCTTTCAAGGGCCTGTTGCCTCTAGGAGATTTTCATCAACCAACCACAAATATTTACTCAACACTTACCGGCAGGCAGCACGTGAGCTCCACGGGGCAGGGGGCTCTCGGTCCCATTTGCTGCGCGTTCCCCATCTGAACAGGGCCTGGCATGCAGTAGGTGCTCAATAAAGGCTTAGTTGGCAGTCACATCCTGAGACAGGGTAGTCTCTGCTCCCAGAGAGCTTACACTCCTGCTGCCTTCAGAAAACATCCTGAGGGGCTGGGCACGGTGGCTCACTCCTGTAATCCCAGCACTTTGGTAGGCCGATGCGGGTGGATCATTGAGGTTGGGAGTTCAAGACCAGCCTGGCCAACATGGAGAAACCCCATCTCTAGTAAAAATACAAAAATTAGCCGGGCGTGGTGGCACACGTCTGTACACCCAGCTACTTGGGAGGCTGAGGCAGGAGAATCTCTTGAACCTGGGAGGCCGAAGCTGCCAAGATCACCTCACTGTACACCAGCCTGGGTGACAGAGCGAGACTCCATCAAAAAAAAGAAAACGTCCCGAGGGTCTTTGAGGGATCACAGAGCCCCCACATGTGGGTGGAGTAAGGGTCTTAAAGCCTGCCTTCCCCGTCACTCTGAGCTATGGCCAAGCTGGGTGTAACCCTGGAGAGAGTCAGGGTGTCCTCACCTGCTTCAGGCAGCTGGCCCCCATTTCCCTCTGCAGTGCCTGGGGCGGGGGTGACAGGGAGCATTTAGACCCTCAGCTCCCTGCACAGGGACCTCCTGGGGCACTCGCCTGCATCACAAGAATAAAAATGATAAAAACCTGCCACTGAATTCTGGGTGGCAGTAAATTACTTAACACCTGAAACAGGTTGAAATGTGGCCACCGTGGTTTTAATAAGCCCATCTCCGATGCAGTGCTTCCTCGCGGGGCTGGCCGGGTCTCTTCTCAAGGCATAATTTCATCTCGTCCCAGGCTTGGCAGCATTGCAAATAAGATTTCACTTCCCCTGTAAATCTTAGAGGGGGGGAGTGCAGGATTTCATTTGTGCTGTCAGTTAGCACTCCAGAGAGCCTGTTTACTTTGCCGCAGGAGGAGAAGGTCCTCTGGAGGTGCTGGACAGGGTGGCGGGTGGGGAGGCGGCAGTGTCAGCACTGGAAGGTGACATGGGTGCGGCGGCGGGGAGGCAGCAGCATGTGTGGGGGGGTCCTGGAAGCACGCCTTATTTGGGGTGCCAGAAAGTGGATGAGCCAACGTCAGACCCATGGAGGCAGAATTTCAGGGCCAGCTGGGTGCCCTCCTATGCGTCCGGTACCCTCCTAGGCTGGGTGATAAGACTCAGCCACAGAACTTGGGTGTGGGGGTGTGGCCTGGGGTGTTAGACCCCTCCCGGGTTTGGACACCTCTTCTCCAGGTTGCTTGGTGAGGCCAGAGACCCCTCCTGGGAAGTAGGGGCAGGAGAAGGGAAGCTTCCAGAACCCAGTGGTAGCCAGGTAAGGGCAGTTTCCAGGTACAGGAAAGCAGCCATGGAGGGGTAAGTTATCACCCACTCTTTCTCCCGTTTGAGCAGGAGCTTTTTAGTCCTGAGTCTGACAAAACAGATGGAGTCAGATACACAAAGCCAGAGCCCCGGGACTTGAGGTGCCTCTTGGCCGCAGGGCAGCCATTCGGGGGTCTTACCCACACGTGCCCCTAATCTCAGTGATAATGCAAGTCCTGAGAGATTTGTGGGGAAGGAAAGGGCCCAAAGTGGCTTGGCTGGAGGGTGGCACAGTGGGGGCTGCAGCAGTGGTGGGGGGTAGGTTTCTCGGGGGAGCACCCCATCTCCTGGCATCCAGCTGAAGACATAGTGTCAGGGCTCTTTGGGGCCAGCAGTTCCCCTGCAGTGTCTTTGAGGCACTGGCCAGTCCTGCTTGCTCTCCTGTAAGAACGGGAGGCTCACTGCCCCTCCAACCACCCAGTCCTCTTCAGAACAGGTTATGTTTGGAGGGTTTTCCTTTCATTCCTGAAATGCAGGTCCTGGCAATTCCCTCCTGTGCGGCCCAAACCTGGCTGAGCCTCCAACTCCCCTGGGGTGCATATTAAAACCTGAGATGTCCCCCCTACACACCCCCCATCCTGAAGCCTAAGGCTGCAGCCAGCCTGTCATCCTCTTCAGCAGGCCGTGGACCTGGGAGTGTTGGGGGAGTGGTTTGGGGAACAGGCCCCACCCTGTACGGATGCCTCTCTGTTCTGGACCTGGGGGCACTTTGCTGCCTGGCTCCGAAGGTCCTGCCAAGAACCTGGGCCTCCCTGCAAGAAGTGCCAACCAGCTCAGCACCTGGCTCCGTCCCTGGGGGCCGGGAATGTGGGAGAAACCCCCCAGGAGGCTGTGCTGGGGGTAGGGGAGGCCTACACTCCCCAGGCAAACTGTAGGCAACCCGGCCTCCCACGCCCTATCACAGAGGCTCCGTCACAGCCGTAGGGTCGGTGCGGGTGGTTTCTGAGCTGGGCACTCCCAGTGGCTTTACCTGTGTCGTCCCACCTCACCCTCCCAACAGCAGTCGGGGATGGAGCTGTTATCATGTACACACGGAGGTGGAAACTGAGGCACAGAGAGGATGAGTAGCACAGGTGGTAACTGGCAGAGCCCATGGGTCTAACCCAGTACCCAGGGACTCCAAGGCCCTGCCCCAGGAGGGCAGTGGTGTTAATCCAGTGGTTCCCAAAGGCCTGTGACCAGGAACCCTTTCTGGGCGACACCTCTGTTAGCTCCAGGGGCTGAGGAACACAGTTTGAGAACACAGCCCTTCTTCCCCGGCTTCGAGGGCTCCACAGGTGTCCCCAGATTTGTGGCGCTGCCACACGTGGGGAGGGTGAGGTAAAGCCGGGAGCAGGACTTCCTGGGGGAAGGGTGGGTTCACTGGGGTTGGCAAGGGCTGTTGTGCTTGGACAATCATCCTCCTTGTACTCACATGGATCCATGGAGTGATTGGCTGATTGATTTACTGTTTATTGACTCACCCTTCATTCCTGTTTATGGGGCCTCCTGGTGCCAGACAAGTGCCCTCTGGGCATCTGGAGGTGTGGAGGGCAAGACCTGCCAGTCTGAGCCCAGCCAAGTGAGGCGCTGGAAGGGGTCACCTGTGTAGGTGAGAAAGGCCAGCAGAGGCGCCGGAAACCAGTGCAGCACAGACCTGGAGTCTGAGCCACACTGGGCCTGGGGAGCATCGGGCGTGGTGGGTAGAGGGCGGGGCTGCACTGGGGCTGGAGTCTGAGGGGGGCAACGGGGAGATGGGGGGACACAGGGCCTTCCTGAGTGGGGCGCAGAAGTGGACCTGCCCTCCTGTATACCTCAGGCGGGCGGCATGCCAGGCCTTCCCCATTGCCTCCTAGTCCTCCTCATCCGTGGAAGCGTCCTCTGTGGAAACCTGGTTCCCCACAGAGCCTCCCCAGCCCCACCCAGGCTAGGCCCTGACTCAGCCACGGAGATTCCTCCCCACTCCTCCATGAGGCAGGAATACACCAGCCCCAGCGCATAGTAGGTCCTCAGTCAATATCTCCTGGCTGGCTGACTGACTGTGTTCCAGAAAGAGCCCTCGGCAGCCCCAGAGAATGGATCTCAGGTGAGGGAGTGGGCACCCCTCCTGGGCACCCACTGTGCGCTAGGTCTGAGGGAGAAGTTGGAAGAACAGCCTGGGTCTTTTCCTGGGTGGTCACACTGTGTGCCACACCTTAGAGTGGTCTCTCTTGGGCTGCTCCTGCCCCGGCAGGACAGGAGGTGAGGATGGAGGAGGAGGGTGGGGCAGAGAGCACCTGTGGGGCCCACGTCACCCCACTCAGGGCCACCCGCCACCGAGAATTAACTTTACTTCCTTGGAATATAAGGAAAAACCCGTTAACTGTATCCAGACATGAAATCAGATCTCAGGCAGAAGTAATGAGTTCTTGTTTTATGTTAAATTTAGCAGAAACTGCTATTGTTCTCATGGAAATTTTGTTCCTTCCTGTCTCCCTCCGTTTGGGGTGTGAGAGAGGCAGATGAGGCTCCAGAGCTGTGAGTGTAATGGGCACATCTAGGGGATGGGGGACATCTAGGGTGGTGGCATAAGCTCATGTCCCCAAACACCCGGACAGTCCCACTTTTATCCTGGAGCCACTTGGTTGCTGGAGCCTCTTCCAGGATAACCCACAGCTCCTGCTGACACATACTTCTCCATTTAGAGACCCTCTTGGAGTCTGCGTTCAGCTGTGGGTCCCCTCGTGGTGACTCAGGTGTCAGTAGACCTCTGGGGCCTGTGGGTGGGGACAGAGGGCCCTTCTTCCTGCAGCAGAATCATTTTGGTTGGGATGGTGCCCGAGGGAACAGTCTCCATCCTGCCCGGCCACCGCCTCCGAGCCAGGGCACCCCAAGAACAGAGCTGACCCTCAGGGGCAAGGCCTGGGGAGGGGGTGAGCTGACCCTCGGGGTAAGGCCCGGGGAGGGGGTGGGCTGAGCCTCAGGGGCAAGGCCCGGGGAGGGGGTGGGCCGCTGAGACCACGTGTGCCCCAGACACCTGGCCCCTGGCCCGATGGGGTGCCAAGCCAAGAGTCAGCAGCAAGAGATGACCGTAAAAGTTAAATCTTTCTATTTATTTCAAGAAAGAACAAGGCAAGTGGGCTTGGACATTTTCTATGAAAACAGACAAACAGAAAATAGGACCAAGTAGTTAATCACATTCATCTCAACATTGAAGTTTCAAGGCACCTACAAGAAGGAGGCCAAAGGGCGGTTCGCAGTGCACTTTGGTTTGTGTTGTTGTCGTGGTGTTGGGTGTTTGCGTGTCTCGGTTTTCTGGAAACCCTTGCCTGGTGGTGAGGTTGGGAGCGAGGCAGGTGGGCACGAGGCCAGGCTGGTCTGGGCCCCGAGAAGCCGGGCCGGGTCAGCCATCTGGTCGTATGGCAGCGGGTGGTAGTGGGGATGGTCAGGCCTATCACTCAGGCCCCTGAGACCACTTCTAAGAAAAAGAAAGGAGACAGTGCTGCACCCGGGCGGCTGATTCTGGAGGTGAGGAAGGCTGGGGGGCATGGGAAGTGGGGGTACCGGCACAGGGGCCCCTTGGACATCAGACAGGACCTCGGTCACAGGCTTGGGAGAGATCAGGCCTGCTCCCCCTGACCCGGGAGGTTAGCTGGCGGGCTTCCTGCCTTCTATAGAGCAGAAGGATGCACCCCATTCGCTAGGGGCTGGCCGAGGACCCCTCCCTGGTCTCCTCCTCCTCTTCAGACCACCGGGAAGGGGATGACATTGTGTGCCACTCCAGAATGCTTTACGACGCCACCTGAGATACAAATAACCTGTTAACATCCGGAAAGGGAATTACTGTTGGTGGCTCTTAAGACATTCCTCTGCCATGTTTATAGGGGGTACAGGCTCTTTTAGATAACTTTCATCTTTGGCCTCCCTGTTCACACTTACCTCCTGGCTCCAGCCAGCAGAATCCCACAAGTGCGCTTCTCTCTGGCTAGCCTACTTCGACGCCACACACCCACTCTACCCTCCGTCACCTCTCTCCCCACTTCTCTCACTCTTGGAAGACAAGCCCCGAGCGCTGCGCCGTGTGGCTTCTTCCCCATGGCTCTCGGCCTCTCTTTCTGAGCTGGAAGGCACCAGGCAGCGTCCTCGGAACCCCCTGGCGGCTCGCTTTGGGTACCCAGGTGGGCTGCTGGCGGTGTGGAGGTGCGTTGTGCTGGGGAAAAACAGTCTAAGGCTAGTTTTGGGGTTTTGTGGGGATGTCTTCTCACCTGCGTACTCAGAACTTTTGAAAATGGGACTAGCCCGAGGACGGGTGGGCTCAGAACATTGCAAGACTGCGTTCCATACAAGAAAGGTGAGAGAGGCCTGGAGCCGCCTGGCTCCAGGGAGATGAGCTGGTGGCGGCCTGCATCCACCATGGCTTTGATTGTCGGTTTGTGGCGCGTTTGTTTTCTCCCGTCTACAGAGGAAGCCCGATGAGTTCCTCCAGGTGGGTGGCTCCAGGTGCAGGGATTCAGCGGGGGCGGCAGGCAAAGCAGCAGGTGTCGCCTGGGATCTGGATTTCTTGCAGCGCCTCTGTGGGGCCCTCCCCCAGGTCTCTCCCCCTTGTCATCCACTCAAGGCAAGTCTTGGAGAAGGGAAACTGAGTCACCAACGCAGGTTGGGGCAGCCACCGGATCTCTCAGAGTGGCTACATTTCTCCGTCTGGCTCACAGCTGGCAACGCGTGGATCCAAGGCAGGGTGGAGCGAGGTACTTCCGAGAGGTAAAGCTGCCGAGATGAGCCCCTCTCTGTGCCAGCTGCTGGCGGGGCAGGTGCAGGACGAGAGAAGCCCGTTTGTTGCCAACACTGGTGCCTGGGCCATCTTCACTGAGTGGGCAGATGGCAACTGGGGAGGAAGTGAGAGGAGGAGGCGGCCTCATTCCGTTGGTGGCAGAGAAAGGATTGAGTACCCCTTTGTGCCAGGCACTGTGCTGGGCCCCAGTGACCCTGGGAAGGGCAAGGCGCTGACTCTGACCATCTACCTTGATGAAATTTAGGGCTGGTGGCAGCAAAGACCTTCCTTTGAGGACTCTCTGGTCTGAGGCTTTGGGCTTTCAGGTGTGGGGAGCCGGGGGGGCCAGGGCACTGTGCCCGCTCAGATGCCCACAGTGCTTTGGGGGCTGGCTTTGTTAGGACGTGGGGGCAGTCATCCCACCCACAGGTTGCCCTATGCCCTCAGCACACCCACCCTCTTTTCTGGCACAGGCCGGGCATTTCAGTGACAAGGGGTGGGAGGGGACAGTGACAATGGTCTCAAAGAGCCAGGCCCTGGCCAGGGTCTCCAGCGGGTACCAGTAGCAGGAGCTGTTCCAGGCAGGGGTCTGCGGGGAAGATGTGGAGAAAAGACGAGGCTTTGGCCGGGCGCGGTGGCTCATGCCTGTAATCCCAGCACTTTGGGAGGCCAAGGTGGGCAGATCACCTGAGGCTGGGAGTTCAATACCAGTCTGACCAACATGGAGAAACCCCGTCTCTACTAAAAATGCAAAATTAGCCGGGCGTGGTGGCACATGCCTGTAATCCCAGCTACTCAGGAGGCTGAGGCAGGAGAATCACTTGAACCCGGGAGGCGGGGGTTGCGGTGAGCCGAGATTGCGCCATTGCACTCCAGCCTGGGCAACAAGAGCAAAACTCCGTCTAAAAAAAAAAAAGACGACGACCAGGCTTTGCTCTGTGGCTTTGGGGGTCTCCAGGCATACCCGCAAATTTGTTATGGTGAGAAAGGGGGCCTGACCCCCCCTTTTGGAATTTCCAAAACCAGGGAAAACCCACGGATTAAAAATGCCGAGGGAGGGGGACGAGCAAAGGGAGGGGATGGAGAGCAAAAGGAATCTTTCTGTGAGTTTTTAAAAAGAAGCAAATATGGGTATTTCAGGCATCTACTTGGAACATTTCAAAAGAAACGGTAAATGCTTAAAACCACAGAGTGAAAAGTGCCCCAGGCGCTGTCCACCGGCGGTGATGGATGGATGGATACAGTGGCAGCAGCAGCAGCAGCATGAGTGTGTTGGACTGCACGTGGGGTGGCCCTGGCTTAAGAGACAGGCCCAGGACGCAGCCTGGGCTTCGGAGCTGCAGGGCCTGGGAGGCGCTCTCTGTCAGCCCCTCTGGCGAGCCACAGGTGCTGAGTTTAGACTCTGGAAAGGGGGTGGCACGTATCTGTACTTTCTTGGTGCCTCTTGGACACTGAGGATGGGTATTTTGCAGCCTCTCTGCTGGCACAAGCTGCTCTTTGGTGGGGCGGGATGGTCTGTCTTCAGGACTGCCCTGACTTGGGGTTTTCAGGGGACACCAGTGACTTTGAGCAACATGGTGAACTTCTCTTGATATCTGCTCCCTTTCAGTGTCCTGGGGGATGAGAAAGCAAGGGTGGGAACCAGGATCTTCTAGTCAAAGCACCAGACCTTGGGAGGAAAATATCTGCCACGTCCCCATCTAGTGCTTGAATGCTCCCAGTGATGGAGAGCTCACTGCCTGCTTCCTTTGCTGGGCTAGAGTTTCTCTTCCCTGACCTGCAGTTTTCCCTTTACCCACTCCCCTTTTACTGGCCACAAGGAGTGGATTGGAGACAGACCCACCCAGAACAGAAAGGAAGCAGAAAAGCCCACGGCTCTAGAATCCTACTCTCTAAGGACTGGATGAGCCACTTGTCCCAGAAGTCTGGGCCCCTTTCCCTAGGGCAGTGCTGGAGCCTCAAGCCTGAGTGCTCTGGCCCATTTGGTGTTGTCTTCAGAGACCCTGGCTCCCCAGGGAGCCAAGCCAGGGCAGGTGCTCCCACCTTGCACCCCCACCCTCCCACCCCACCCAACGAGGCCCAGAAAGTCCCTGCTGTGCAGATAGCCACTTGGGGCAGGTTCATAAACCACGAAAAATCCCCCTTTCCCTGCACCACCAAGGAGTTTAATCTCTCCTAATCAATTTAGCAGACTCGCTTGGTTGTAAACGGTAACGATTTGCATTTTTGAGCCTTTTTATCCCTTCTTAAGAAAAAAAAATGCCTCTTCTCTGCACTCGGGAAGGCCGATGCACGGCTGCGAATCGCTTGTGAGTGCTCACCCTGGCACCCATCCAGGGGCAGGCAGCAGCCGCCATCACCTGTGCCGATCGAGTATGAGGAGGCACGCGGATGCCCGCCACTGACCCTGGTTGCGTCCTGGCCCTGAGAGCAGGGCCTGGCCCTTGGGGACACAGGTCCCTGCGCCTGGCCCCTCCTGCCAGCACTGCCCCCGCTCTCCCCGTTGCCCTCCCCACCCCTTTGCTCCCTCTCTGCCGCATCCAATTCTCCTTGTTGTATTTTTCATAAGTGCGAGGCTCTGAAGCCCCAGCCTCCTCTCTGGCACGTTCAGCAGGAAGCAGGTTTCTGAAGTGGGCTGGCTTTGGGACTCGAGCTGCCATTTTCAAGGGGGAGGATCTGCTCTTTCTCCTCCCCTCCTGGCTCCTTGGCTCCAGGGCCGGAGGTGAAGGAGGGAGGCACAGGTTCGGAGGCAGCCTTGGGTCCCAGCCTGTCCTCCGCTCAAGGCCCTGACCAGCCCCTCCAACCCTTCAGGGATCCCTCACCTGACTTGGGCCAGCTAGAACCTTTCAGCACCAGCAGCGGGGAGGGGCCCCCACTTGGCCTCTGGAGCACCAGTTTCCTGAGTGACGCTGGACTCCTCCCTAGCACACCCCCACTTTACAGAAGGGGAAACAGAGGCTGTATTCTCACCAAACCCTCTTTCCCTGCACCGCTCTGGAAACATCTCCCCGACCCCCTCCTCAGCTCTCTGCCTGGCTTTGTTGGGACAGGGCTGGGCTGGGCTCAGAGGGAGGGTTTCCTGGACCCCCAGGGGAAGGAGGAGACCCGGTGCCTGTGTAGAGGGAGGGAGAAGAGGCACACGGCAGGTGTGGGCTTTGGGCTTTGGGCTTTGGGAGAGTCAGGTTGGGCCCCTCCTAGCTGCTGCCATCTTCCCAGGTGCTGTCCCCTCCCCTGCCAGCGTCACCCAGAGCCAGGAAGGTGCAATGCCCCTGCTCTTGGCTCCGGACCTGCATCCTGGCCCTGGGTCAGGGAGGCCCCTGGCCGCTGCATGCACCTTGTTAGCGTGGAGCAAGCCCCAGCCTATTTAGAGAAGATGGAGGCTGTGGCGGGAGGCCGTGGGGAGGGGGAAGGAGAAAAGGGAAGAAAAGGAGCTTTTGATGCACATCATGTCTGCAGAATTGAGTATGACTAATTAATAGATTTTATTTTTAGTAATCTCTTAAGCATTCCATACGTTGGGCCCCACGCCTGAGCTGAGCTTACAAGAGGCCTCATTCGCAAAATGCAAATGATTCCCGGCCTGCTGGTGCCTCCTCTCTCTCCTTCCTTGCCTTTTCTTTCCTTTCCTTTTTTTTTTTAGGGGAGATTTAAAGGAAAATTGCCATGTGATAGAAAAGAGATTCCAATCACTACATCTAATTACCACGAAGGGTAAACCACTTAACCAAAGGAGTGTCGTGGGCTTTTTTTATCTTTAACTTTAAACCTGCCTTAAATGCCACAAAACGTACTCATCAGTGCTGAGGCCGCTGAGGTTATTCTGGCTACTTAGAGGCTGTGAGGGTCAGCCCGGCCGCGGACATTCCCTTGGAAATGTCGGCTGTGCACGGGAGCCCGGGAGAATTTAGACAGACCTGGGGTTGGCATCCCAGGCCTTGTGTCCTCATGCATGTCTGAGGCGTAGGGGAGGCTGGGTGTCCTGAAACATCTCCTATCTTGTGGTATGAGACCAGCTGGGAGGAGCTGGGCCAAGAGGGGATGGGGTTTCAGAATGGACCTAGCTTCTGGCCCCTCCCTGGCTGAGGGGCTGTGACACAGCAGATATTTGGGGGCTTCCTCTGGGAAAGCCCAGAAAGGACCCTGGGAAGGTGTCAGGATAGCTAAGGGGCAGAAAAGATGAGACAGTCAGCTCTAGAGCTGGGTCCCAGGGTCCTGACTGGGTGGAGCATCCACATTCATCCACACTTAGAGCCCCAGGGGGTGGGTGATCCCCATGATGAGGCAGGCAGGGTCTGGTAAGAGGGACCGAGTCCCGCCCTCACCCAGTTAGTGCAAGAACCAAGAGCAGAAGACTCGCGTGGCCCTGGGGCCCAAGGAGCTCCTCTGGGGCAGCTGCCAGGGCTCCTGCCTGCCTGGGCCTGCTCTGTGCAATGGCGGGGAGGAAAGCTCATCACCCAGGCCTTGTCTCGGAGGGCGTGGCTGGGCACAGGCTGGCTCCCAGCTCTGCCTGCTCTCTAGCACTAAGTCCCCCGCACTCCTGCCCCAGCCAAGCAGGACCTTCCCAGGCAGCTCTCACAGTCCGGGCCACCTGCTATCCCCAGATGCCTTCCTAGCCACTAAGGGCATGACCTGACCTGTCTAGGGTGGGGAGAGGAGACAGAGGGACCTAGGTGAGGTGGGGACAGTGTGCTGGCAGCACCATGTTGCAGATGGGTGGGACTTGGGGGAAGGCAGTGATCAGAGTGGTGCCCTTCAGGGAGGGGGGTCTCATTTTAGAATCAGCAGAGACCTGGGACTTCTGTTCCCTGTGCCAGCGTGGCACACCTCAGGCACGCTCTCCTCCCAGACATCCCAGGTGGGCCCTTCTGCTCGTCTCGGGGCTGGGGGGCCATGGTCCACTGGGAGGGCCTACTTTTTTTTTTGAGATGGAGTCTCACTGTTTGCCCAGGCTGGAATGCAGTGGCGCAATCTCGGCTCACTGCAGCCTCTGCCTCCCTGGTTCAAGCGATTCTCCTGCCTCAGCCTCCCGAGTAGCTGGGTAACAGGCGCCTGCCACCATGCCTGGCTAATTTTTGTATTTTTAGAGAGACGGGTGTTCACCATGTTGGCCAGGCTGGTCTCAAACTCCTGACCTCATAAAATCCTCCTGCCTCAGCCTCCCAAAGTGCTGGGATTAGAGGCGTGAGCCACCGTGCCCGGCCTGGGGGTGACTTTTATACAGACCTGACATTAAGGCCTCGGGAAATTTCTCTCTTGACCTTATTGTGTGAGAAAATGATTCAGGCAGGAAAAGGAAAAACACGTCTAGTTTCGAGTGAAACGTGACCACACTGCTCGGCTGTTCCCCAGGGCTGGGGAGTGGACCTATTTTGAGGGCTAGCCCCCCACCCCAGGCCGTGCTGGGAGCCTGTGCCCATTTTTCCACTTTCCACGTGGCTGTTGTGTCCGCTCCTTTCAGCCCCATCTCCTCACTGAAGGTGCCGGTCGGGCCTTTTAACGTAACCCCTGCCCCGCTGCTGCTTCTGCCTTTGCTTTTCGCACGGTGGCAGAGGCCGTTTGAAAATAGCACCACCAGGCGCTCCCAGCCCTCTCATCCCCCTGCCCTCGGACCAGCATCTCCTCTTTGACGTTCCTTTTCCTTGGCGCAGAACAAGCGGCACAGTGACAGATGGTGACCCGGGCTCCCCGAGTACTGGGACGCAGGCACGTCGGAACCCCAGGCTCCGCTCTTCCCCCCTGTCCAATTCGCTGTCGTTATTTCATCATCGTTTTAATCTCATGGCTCACCACACTGAACTGTCAGTTGATAAATGAATGATAGCGACATGGATTCCAGAGGGAGGAAATAAAATCTTAACTCTTCTGAGGGCCCCAGTCAGGGCCCTTTCGGAGGCTGGCATTTTTAGAAAGAGATCTGGTCTCTCCCTCTCAAGAAACAGAGTCCCAGGGGTGGGCCCAGCTGAGTTTTCTACGTTCAGGGAGGGACTGCCATCACCCAGGGCTTTTTCGAGAATTTTTATGTCTTTTTCTGGGCTTTGTTTGAGCAGCCATGGAAACCAATAGGTCTAATCAGCTGATATTTAAAAAAAAAAATCCCTGCGCTAATTACCCGTCCTAGGAGGGAACATTCAGCACATGGTAAATGCTCAGAAAGTAGCTATTAAGGTGATTGCACATGGTGGGGGAGGGAGATGAGGACACTGGAATCAAATAAAGCTTTTATCTATATCAGAAAGGAGAGCAGCCCAGCGCTGGCCAAGCTGAGCTAGGATGGGACTGGCAACCCCAGCTGCGACGCCTCCCTAAGCCACATACACACCTCAGCCTTTAGGAACAGCAGTAGCCCCCAGAGACCAAGTCTCCTCCCCCACCTCACTCCCATCCCCAACACATGGTCTACTTACTCAAGGATTTCTAGGAGAAAGCAACACTTTCGCAATGCTATTGTTCAGGAAATGGTGAGAACTGACCCGAGAAGAACGGTAAGGACCGTGCCTGTGGCTCTATCTACCCATCTGTACTTAGAGACACCGCGACAGGGATAGACAGGCAGACAGATGCACTTCCAGGTGGCAGGGAAAGCTACAGCTTCCGCCGGGGCTTCTATGGAGCGTGGTGCATGGAACTGAAGAGGGCTTCAGCCTAGGAAAAAAAAGTTTGTTTGTTTTTTTTAATCGACTACGTGATTGTTCAAAGAATGCAGTGAAAGATGCCATGTTTCTGCAAATCTGCAAGGGAAATGGTATGGAATAAGCCAGGGGAGAGATTTCAGGACCATATCTCCAGGGCAAAAGATCTTTTCTTCCCTCTCTCCTTTGTGAGGAGCCTGAAAACCTTCCATCGCGTCGCCAGCGAGTGGCCAGCGGCGGGAGAGCTGTGGGGGAGCTTTGAGAGCTGGCTGCTTCTCCCTGGCAGTTCCTTTGTGATGGCCCTGAACAGAGCATGAGGTGTCCACAGATGTTATACAGGTAGTATCCTTCCAGTTCAGGGGGAAAAAACAAAACAAAACAAAACCCAACCCAGCCCTTCCTGCGATATTATTTTTAGTCCTTCCCTCCCCAACTGGCATAACTCAGTATAAATTATGTCTTCAACAATGTCGAATTCCCCCTCCTGCCTTCTATTCTTTTAAAAAAAATTGTCACTGTTGTGTTCTACAAAATCGTCAGCCCTCCCCAAACTTTGCTTTCTGTGGGAGAAAGTCACCCGTGGAATTTCTCTTCCTTGCTCTCTCAGATTGCGGCAGGCTGGGCAAAGCCACGTGGCCACGCCAGGGCAGCTGGGGCTGAGGCGGGGCAGCCCGGGTGGGCGGGCATCATGTGTAGGAGTAGTCTATGTCGGGGATGCCGCCGTCCCGGTAGCCCCGCGTGGTGCCGTAGCCGATCGTGTGTGTGGCCTTGCAGAGGCTGCTGCCGTTGGAGGGGAAGATGGTGTGGACCATGTACTCCTCTTTGGCGCGGTATGGGTTGATGGGCAGCATCTGCAGCCCAGGGCTGCGGATTTCCAGGATGGAGTTGTCTTTCTTGGTCCCCGACTCCATATAGTCATCCTTTTTCCTGCTGCCCCGGTTGTAGGCCCTCTCCCGGGTCAGCAGCTCGCCAGCCTGGTGCACGTACCAGCAGATGGCCCCCAGGACCAGGAAGAGGAAGACCAGAGCCACGGCCCCGCCGATGATGCCCGCCAGGGGCAGGCTCGCCATGGGGCCGGCGTTCTGCTCCTGGTTGAGTGTGGTGGTAGGGCCGTAGCTGTCGGCCGTCTCTGCCTTGGCACACACGGGTGTCTCATCAGCTACGTAGGCATTGCCGGTCTCCATGGTGACCATGCAGATGATGTAGGTGGACTTGGGCTCCAGGGCCGTCAGCAGGTACTCTGTCTTGTCCCCCTGCACTAAGGTCTCCGTGATGGAGCCCACAGCCGGGCTGTGGCCCAGGCGCAGCCAACTGAGCCGGAAAGAGGAGGCGGGGAGCGTGGCCTTCCACGTGATGCGGATGGAGTCTGCCGTCAGGGCCTTCACGTGGATGGCCAGGGTCTTGGCGCCATCGCCCGTGGCCATAGGGTAGTCAATGTTGGAGTCAGGGAGGCGCAGCCCCGGCCTTTTGGCCTTGAGGGTAAACAGGGAACCCTGGGGCGTGGTGGCGGAGGCATGGTTGCTGGCCGTGGTCTTGGCGGCTGCGTTGGCCACGCCGCCCTGCGACCCCGTCTCAAAACACTCGTCCATCTCGCTGGTAATGTCCTTGATGGCCATGCCCCGGACCTTCTCAGGGCCCTGGCACATGAGGCCCCGCACGTTGACCACGGCTGCCCGTGCCTTCACCCAGTCCCGCAGCCACATGAGGTTGCAGCCGCAGAACCAGGGGTTGTTCCTGAGCAGCAGCTGGGCCAGGTTCCCCAGGTCATCGAACAGGCCGCGGGGCAGCGTGGTCAGGTTGTTGTTGGACAGGTCCAGCCGCTCCAGCTCACGCATCTTGGCCAGCGTGTTGTAGGGGATGTGGCTGATGGCGTTGTCCTGCAGGTAGAGCTTCTGCAGGTGGGCGCTGGGCAGGTTGAGGGGTGGCGCGGCCAGTGAATTGCGCACCAGTGAGAGCTCCGTGAGGTTCTGTAGGCGGCTGAAGGTGTCGTCGGCGATGCGCTGGTTGGCCAGCAGGTTACCGTCCAGCACCAGGCGCCGCAGGCTGTTGAGGCCCTTGAAGGCATGCAGCGGGATGGTGGAGATGCGGTTGTCATCCAGCCGCAGCTCCTCCAGCGTGTGCGGCAGCCCTGAGGGAATGCTGCTCAGGTGGTTCCGGCTCAGGAAGAGCAGCTTGAGCTGTTTGCTGTCGGCGAAGGCGTCCTCCTCAATGCTGACGGTGGACACGGAGTTGTCATCCAGGTGCAGCTTCTCCAGCAGCGGAATGCGGGCCAGCGAGTCTCTGGCGATGGTGCGCACGTTGTTGTCCTGCAGGTGCAGCTCCCGGAGGGAGCGGGGCAGGTTGATGGGGAACTCATCCAGGTCATTCTCGTATAGGTAGATGACCTGCACGTTGACCTTGGTCTTGAGGTCCTGGGGGATGCCAGCGTTGTTGATCTGGTTGTTCTGCAGGTAGAGAGTGGTGGCGTCATCAGGGATATCTGCGGGGATGGATGTGAGTCCCCGGTCGTTGCAGTAGATGAAGCCGTTGTCGCAGCGGCACACCGAGGGGCAGGTGGTGCTGTCGATGACCTCCGTCAAGAAGGCGATGAGCCCGTAGCAGAGGAACAGCCAGTCCCGCAGGTCCATGGTGGCCGTGGTCATCACGACGGTGGCCGTGACAGTGGCAGCGGGCGTGGTGGTGGCAGTGGCGGTGGGGTGTGCCACCACCATGGTGGATGGCTGGGGGCGTCCGGCCCCACCTGCCCTGGAGCCTGAATACCTGCAAGGAGCACAGGACAGGGGCAGTGAGAGGGAGGCGGCGACAGCGACCCCAGGAGTGAATCGTGCATTCCCTCCCACCTGCCAGCCTGCACCAAGGGGTGGCCGAAGTCCGGTCCTGCAGGGTGAGGTCAAGCTGGAGGAGCGCCCTTTGTGCCAGGTTTATGCCGCAGGTGATTGCTCCTGCCAAGGTCGGACTTTAACAACATCTGGCTAACGTTAAATCATATCGGGAGCCAAGAGGCTGCCCATTAATGAGACGCGTGCTGCCACGGCCCTCCTGGAATGTGATCTGGAGCCTCAGGGAGGTTAATTTAGTGAGAGCCATGCAGCAGGTTTGGTTTCTTCTCTCAAGACTTCACACAAAGCCACTTTATGGCCAACGCTAAAGGTACCAGTCAATATGGATGGGATGGATTTAGGGCGTGTTTTATGGATTCATAGCCGCTGTTTCCCTGGCACTGCACGAGGAGCACGCATTGCTATCTGGCTCGGACCCAGGGTTCGAAAGGAAAGCTTGTTTCTAGGAGCTCAAAAAGGGGGGTGTCGCCAGAGCCTGCGGGGACGAAGCTGTCAGTGCTATCACTGGCGAGGAGTGGAGAGCAGGGAGCTTCATTGTCTGGTGTTAAAACAACATGTCCTGTTGTCACTCGTACATTCTACAGACACAAGAATGAGGTGTCAACAGAATCACTTTCTCATGTATTTACAGAAATCTCTTTTCATCAGAGGTGCCTCCCTGGCCCTGGGTTCCGAGTTGTGTGGGAAATTGTCCCACACCTTGCCCCTTTCTCAAATCATAAACTTTCAGCTATTCAAAAAAAAAAAAAAAAAAAA
Source organism: Pongo pygmaeus (assembly GCF_028885625.2). Lineage (NCBI taxonomy): Eukaryota > Metazoa > Chordata > Mammalia > Primates > Hominidae > Pongo > Pongo pygmaeus. The sequence continues at coordinate 10,599,645 of NC_072382.2, forward strand.
AAGCGGTCTGTTTTTTTGCATTTAAAGGAATGAGACAAATAAAAGGAGGGAGGCATCGCATCTGCACTCTGAGGGAATTGGCTGCAAGGTGTAATTTTGGATTTCACAAATGGAAAAATTGCAGCATAGATTTTTCTTATATTATTTTACTGTTCATAGTGGTAAAAAATCAATTAAAGAGAAATTATCTTTCAGTCTCAGCGAGGAAGGTGTCTTCATGCAGCCAGCAAAAGTCTGCTGTAAAACACTGGGCTCACGGACGCTTTTCAATGATGGGACATGATGGCCTCTCGGAGCCTGAAGTCCCAGCCTGGGACGGCAGCCCTGGTGTGCAGAGCAGAGCCGGCACCTGCTCACTGAGCCAGCAGGGACCTTACTTTCATGCCATAGGGACTGAACATCTCTGTTTCTCAACCAGGCCAAACTTTTTGTCTTCTCTGTCCTTCTCTATTCCTGAGCTGCTTTTTCTTTCCATCGAGCAAGCTACTGTGGCAGGACCCAGCTCAAATGTTACCTCCTCTGCTAGGTTTTCCTGAGGCCCCAGATAAAGCTTCCCTCTGCTCTGCCCATCCATCTGTCCACCCACCCATCCACCTACCATCCATTCATCCATCTGTCCACCCACCTGTCCATTCATTTGTCCATCCATTCAGGCATGCACCTGTCCATCCGTCCATCCATCATCCATCTGCCTATCCATCCATCCATCCATCCATCCGTCCATCCATCCATGCATCCACCTGTCCATTCATCCATCCTTCCATTCTGGCATGCACCTGTCCATCCATCCATCCATGCATCCATCCATGCATCTATCCATCCATCCATCCATCCATCCATCCATCCATCCATCCATCCATCCATCCATCCATCCATATTTTAATCCATGCATCCACCTGTCCATCCATCCATCCATCCATCCATCCATCCATCCGTCCATCCATCCACCTGTACATTCATCCATCCATCAGTTCATGCATGGACCTGTCCATCCATCCATCCATTCATCCATCCATCCATCTATCCATCTATGTATCAGTCCATGCATCTACCTGTCCATCCATCCATCTATCCACCTGTCCATTCATCCATCCATCCACTCATGCATGCACCTGTCCATCCATCCACTCATGCATGCACCTGTCCATCCATCCATCCATCTGTCCACCATCCTTCCATCATGCATCTACCTGTCCATCCATCCATCCATCCATCCATGCATGTATTAATCCATGCATCCACCTGTCCATCCATCCATCCATCCATCCAACCAACCATCCATCCATCCATCCATGCATCTGCCTGTCCATTCGTCCATCCATCCATTCATGCATGCACCTGTCCATCCATCCATCCTTCCGTCCACCATTCATCCATCATGTATCTACCTGTCCATCCATCCATCCATCATCCACATATCAATCCATGCATCCACCTGTCCATCCATCCATCCATCCATCCATCCATCCATCCATGCACCTAACCATCCATTCATCCATGCCTCCATCTGTCCATTCACTCATCCATCCATCCATCCATCTAACCATACATCTATCCAGGCATCCATGCATCCATCCACCTGTCCATTCATCCATTCAGGCATGCACCAGTCCATGCATCCATCCATGCATCCACCTGTCCATCCATCCATCCATCCATCATCCATCCATGCATCAACCCATGCATCCATCCGTCCATCCATCCATCCATTCATGCATCCACCTGTCCATTCATCTGTCCAATTATCCATCCATCCAGTTATCCATCCATCCATCCATCCATCCATCTGTGCATCAATCCATGCATCCACCTGTCCATCCATCCATCCATCCATCTATCCTTCCATCCATGTATCAATCCATGCATCCATCTGTCCATCCATCCATCCATCTATCCATCCATCCATCCATCCATGCGTCCACCTGTCCATCCATCCATCCATTCATGCACGCATCCGTCCATCCATCCACCCATCATGCATTTACCTGTCCGTCCATCCATCTACCCATCATCCATGTACCAATCCATGCATCCATCTGTCCATCCATCCATCCAACTAACCATCCATCCATCCATGCATCCGTGCATCCACCTGTCCGCCCATCCATCCACCCATCCATCCATCCATCCATCCATCCATCCATCCATCCATCCATCCATCCATCCACCCACCTTCCTAACCATCCATCCATCCATGCATCCATGCATCCATCTGTCCATTCATCCATCCATCCATTCAGGCATGCACCTGTCCATGCATCCATCCATGCATCCATCCATGCATCCACCTGTCCATCCATCCATCCATCCATGCATCCACCCATGCATCCACCTGTCCATCCATCCATCCTTGCATCCACCTGTCCATTCATCCATCCAATTATCCATCCATCCATCCATCCATATATGCATCAATCCATGCATCCACCTGTCCATCCATCCATCCATGCATCAGCCTGTCCATTCACGCATGCACCTGTCCATCCATCCATCCATCCATCCATCCAGCATGCATCCAACAGAGCTTTATTGAGCATCTACTGTATTCCAGGCCCTGTTGTAGCCACTTGGGATTCCATTCTGACGGGATGGATGGTAGTTCACATTATAATAAAGACTTTGCTGAGAACTTTCCTAATATTTAAGTCATTTAACCCTCCCAGCAAACATGAGGTCAATGCCCTTAATCCCATTTAACAGATGAGAAAACTGAAGCTCAGAGATGTTAACTTACTCAAGACTACTTGAGAACCAGGTAGGAGGAACCCAGGCCATCTGGGGAGGAGGCCAGAATCTTGGCAATCTTGAGGCTTGCAGCACTCTGTGGGTTGCAGGTCACACCATTTGGTGACTGGTGTTTTCATGTCACCAAACTGTAAGGGCAGGGACTGTGGCCAAGCATAGCTTTGCATCGGTGACCACCTGACGACAGAATGGGCCCTGCCGTGGTGAATGTCTCTGCCACTCACCCTGCACACTCAAACGCTCCCTTTGCACTTACAGGGTCTCTGCCCAGGCAGCCACCACAGTCATCAAGGTGGCTGCCAAGGCCCTATGCAATCCTATGTGGCACCCCCGTTGGCCTTGTCCACTCCATTCCCCTCTCACTGCAGCAGCCAGGCACCCCCCGGTATCCCCAGGGCCCTTGCACGTGCTGTGCTCTCTGCCTGGACAGTTCATCCCCAGATCCATGCCTGCATCTCCTTCCAGTGAGGCCTTTCCTGGGCACCCTATCGAGAATTGTAACTCCCAGATACTCCTCTCAGTTCCTTGCTTGCCTATAGTATTTACCACCAACTAACACACTATGTGTTTTATCTTTTTTGTTTTGTTTTGTCTTGTTTTGTTTTTTGAGATGGAGTCTTGCTCTGTCACCAGGTGGGAGTGCAGTGGAGCGATCTTCGGTCACTACAACCTCCACCTCCCGGGTTCAAGCGATCCTCCTGCTTCAGCCTCCTGAGTAGCTGGGACTACAGGTGCGCACCACCATGCCCAGCTAATTTTTTGTATTTTTAGTAGAGACGGGGGTCTCACTATGTTGGCCAGCATGGTCTTGATCTCTTGACCTTGTGATCCACCTCCCTGGGCCTCTCAAAGTACTGGGATTACAGGTGTGAGCCACCGCGCCTGGCCCTTTTTTGTTTTTATGGTCTGTCTCCCCACTAGAAGGTACGCTCTACAAGGGCAGGGATTTGTGCCTCTTATTCATGGTGTTTCCCACGTGGCAGATACTCACTAAAGATTTCAAAGGAGAAACTGTGATGGACTCGTTCTGTAGATGAGGGAAGGGAGACACAGAGACCTGCCTATGGTCCCCTGGCAGGAGGAGGTGGGGTCTGGATTCCACCCCAGGGCTGTGTGGCTGCAGGACCCCAGTGCTTGACTCCACACTGCTGAGGGCTGTGAGTCCCTGGCCAGCCCAGACACAGTCCTGCAGCCCAGGCTGAGCATTCTCAGGCCTTCATGGAGATGCCCACTCTCCCATGAGCCTCCTGCTTCCTTTGCCCAGGGCCATCCCAGGCTGCCCTGGCCCTTATCTGACCACCTCACCTTTCATTACATCGGGGACTGGGAAGGACACTGGCCCAGATCGTGGGAGAGGACGGGCTTGAAGGCCAGGACAGCATGCAGAGCTAGACACATCAACCTCCAGAGGATCAGGAAAAGCCTAGGTGGTGGGGTGACCTCTCTGGCCAGACCTCACCTACCTCCCTTCACAGGCAAGGGTGCAGAGGTTGCCGCCGACACACAGGTCCACAGCCCTCATTTCACAGCCCAGCAGCCTGAGACTCAGAGACATGAGGAGCCCAGCCAAGGTCACAGCCAGCCCAGATTTCCCACTGCACGTCTGTCCCTTCTGCACCGAGCCAGGCCCATGAAGGTTATGGAGCCGGAGGTCCTGCCTCAAGCCACTTATGAGCAGGCAGGTAGCACAGGGCAATGCTAGAGACAGAAAGACACAGGCCACCTCACAGGTCACTTTGCCTCAGTCTCCAGGGTCAAGTCTGAGTCTAGGAGCACCTCTGCCAGGGGATGCTCAGCATCTGGCTGGAGGATTACCCTCCACCTGGTCTGTTGGCTGCTGAGTCCTGGCACAAGGGATACAGGTGGCCTTTGTACTCAGCTGTTCCTGAGCAGTGCCCTAAGTAGGGGGCAGACTTGTTAAGGCCAAAGCCAAGGCAAGCCACCTCATTCCCTGGCGTGGCCATCTGTTCCCAGCACCCGCTCAGCTCATGGCCACAGTCCTCAGCCTCCAGAGGCCTCAGCATCATAATAGAGTCTAAATTGCACCTTTCAGAGATGCTTGATGGATAACCAAGAAGCATTTGGGAGGCAGGTACCCAAGGCCTTTCCGCTCCACTGTCTGTGGGCCTCATCCATCTTGGCCAGAGGCTCCCCTGCCGCCCCCCTCCCCAAGGCCAGCCCAAGGCTGAGCCCTCTGGCTCCAGGAAAGTAGGGCGGGACCTGGGGGTGGGGAGGAAGATAGCACGCCTCACCAGAGGAGTCTTTAATTGCCTGGGTGCCTGGTTGCCTTTTTATTCCCTTGTTGTGTGTTTCATAGTTTATGCGGCCATCAAATTAAACCTGGTAAGTCGCCCATCTTTTATGGGATCGCTTGTCACCCTTGCGTGGATCCCTCAGACTTCGGCGTGGTGTGAGTTACGACCTGCCAGCTCCATGACTGACAGCTGGATCCTTGGCGGGCCACGGGGGTAGGGCAAGGGAGCGGTGGGATGGCTCAGGCTGTGGGTGTCCAGGACTCCCCCGCTTAGCTGGGGGCCCTGGGGCATTATTCTTGGCATTATTCTTGGCTCTATCAGTCGTTGGCCCCTGCCAACCTCCAGGACAGAGAGGCCTGGGTTCAAGTCCTGCCTCTGCCGCTTTCAGGTCATGATTTCTTTCTTTCTTTTTTTTTTCTGAGACAGAGTCTCACTCTGTCACCCAGTCTGGAATGCAGTGGCTCAATCACGGCTCACTGCAGCCTCCACCTCCCCATGCTCAGGTGATCCTCCCACCTCAGCCTCCTGCGGAGCTGGGACCACAGGCCTACACCACCACACCCGGCTAATTTTTGTATTTTTTGCAGAGATGGGGTTTTGCTATGTTGCCCAGGCTGGTCTTGAACTCCTAGGCTCAAGCAATCCACCCACTTCAGCATCCCAAAGTGCTGAGATTATAGGTGTGAGCCACCATGTCGGGCCTCAAGCTGTGTTATTTTGAGCAAGCTGTTTGCCCTCTCTGAGCTTTGATTTCCTCATCTATAAATGTGGTCATAATAGGGGCCCTTACATGGGAACTTACAATTCAGGATTCACTGACATTATATGTGCAGAGTACCCCCTCCTGAGTGCGATCTGGATGCCCCCGACACATCCAGTTTAAAAGCTGCTCCGAGTCTCTGCCTCCCCAGACACACAGCCTAGCTTCTGCAGTAGCTGCCCGTCTCTGTCCTCCGCGCTCCAGTGGCCCATTCTCTACTCCCCGACTCCTGCTGTGCCTTCAGGACAGGCTGACCACTTATCAGGCCCTGTGAAGCTGAGATGTTGCCCCCTGCCCACCTCAAGCTGTGTGGGTGCAACCCTGCCCCTCCCCCAAGCCATGCTGGCAGCCTTGACCCTATGTCTGGGCAGCACAGAGCTGGTGGATGGGGCCATCAACCATCCCCTCCTGTGGGGCCGTGCCAGCCTCCCATGGGAGGCCCTCCAGGCTAGGGGCAGGGTGGAGGGGTTGGGGGAGATAAGAGGGTTTTAAAAGGGCCTTCGTCACCAGGTCATCCAGTGGCCAGAAATAGTTCCCTACCTCCTCCATGCCACACTCACTCCCACCCCTGAGAAGTCCTGAGGCTTCTGTCCCTCCCCTTTCCATCCCCTCTGCAGCCCTCCCCAGAAGCTGCGCTCAGGGTGCATTAGACCCTTTGTGGAGCTGCTGCCCAGTGCCACGAGTCGGGAGAGGCCGGCGGCCTCCCGGGTTTCCCAGGTTTTGGGGAGCAGTAGGGAAGCTGAGTGTGGACGTCTGCACCCAGCTGCAAAGCGTTTATAAGCCAGTGACACCAAGTTTCTTCCCCACCCCTCGTGGTGGCTTATGGCCCACTGTCTGCTGCTCAGCCTTTGCTGGGGACCCTGCTGCTGGCTTCTGGCCCTCATGGAACCTGGGGATGCTATTTTCTATTCACAGGCATGTCCCAGGAGCTTCCGGAAGCCAGCAAGGAAACAGCCCCCCATCCCTATCTGGCCTCGCTCCCACGTCTCCTCTTTCACCTGCCCCATCCCCGGGATGGGGGCATCTCAGGCAGGGCCAGGCGGGGAGAGGAAGTGTCCTGCATGTAAACTCTGTATGTAGGAAAGACAAGCACATGCTCACATGCATGGATGCTGGTCACGTCTCCCTCACCCCCACTGGCCCCTCAGCTTCCTTCCTGCCTACCTGCCTGCTGCTGTCCTTAGGAATCTGGCTGCCCGTGTGGCCTGGCACTGGTGTGTGGCCTGGCACTGGTGTGTGGCCTGGCACTGGTGTGTGGTTGCTGCAGACCCTGGGGTCCTTTGGCTTTTCCCCCACTTCCCAGCCCCCAGGTGGGGTCCCCTGCAGGTGTCTTTCCCCTGCCAGTCCCTCCCTTCATCAATAATTCATGTGTCTCCCCTAAACCTTGTCGGGCCTTCAAGTCCTCACTGAGAATGCTGTGCAGGCAGACTGTGGGCAGAAGCAGTTTCTCAGCCCCAGAGCGGGAAAGGCCAGTGGGACCCCAGTCCCACCTCCCACTAGACAGGAAGCCCTACCAAGGCACAATCATCTCCAGCTCTGTGATGGGGCTTCAGCAAACCTTTGTTAAATTAATGAGAGACCCCACCTTCCTGGGGCCTCAACTGCAAACAAGACAGAGGGAAGGGGGCCAGGAGGTAGACAGGGCAGGCCGCTGCCTCCTGGTGCTCAGGGAGACCCAGGGAGAACTCCCCTCCTTCTCGCCGGGAAGCCCCTTTCCTGTGAAGGCAAGTAGCCCAGTGGTCTGCCTGGCTCAACCAAGCTGCTCAGCCTACTGTGGGGTGGCCTTGGGTCTCAAGTCTTTTTTTTTTTTGAGACAGAGTTTTGCTCTTGTTGCCCAGGCTGGAGTGCAATGGTACGATCTTGGCTCACCGCAACCTCCGCCTCCTGGGTTCAGGCGATTCTTCTGCCTCAGCCTTCCGCGTAGCTGGGATTACAGGCATGCACCACCACGCCCGGCTAATTTTGTATTTTTAGTAGAGACGGGGTTTCTCCATGTTGGTCAGGCTGGTCACTAACTCCCGACCTCAGGTGTTCTGCCAGCCTCGGCCTCCCAAAGTGCTGGGATTACAGGGGTCTCAAGTCTTTATCTGCAAAATGTGACCATAAACAATCTACTTTCCTGGGCTCTTGTGAAGATAAAATAAGGTTATTTTCAATGTTTAGCAGAGTCGTATTCAGAATGAGAGAACTATTACCATTACTAGCAATGACCGTGCTTCCCCGAGCCCCAGACATGAACTGCAGGAAAGGAGGGGAGCCTTAAGTCGTGTGAGTGGGGCTTTTCCAAGCCCTAGTTCAGGCAGATGCCCCAGGGACTGCAGGCCCACCAGAGGCATCTCCTAAGGGCAGGGGCTAGATGCCGTGACCCTCAAGGACCTTCTAACCCCAGCTCCTGCCAGGGCAGGGTGCCAGCCAGCCACACCCATCACCCTAAACAGCTTTACTCCTGGATCCCATCCACTGGTATCATTTAGAGCTTGTGATGCATGGGGGCTGGGGCGGGGATTCTTTTAAAACCTAAAGTTAATTATTTTTCTAATTTCATGCTGCATGAATTATGCATCAGCTGTTATCACTGGCGGTAATTGCAGACAGGTATGCAAATCCACCATAAATGCACCTCACCACATAGGCCGGCTGGGCAGCACTGGTGCCAGGTGGCGGGATGTCCTGAACTTCAGAGAATGTAAATCGCTTTTAAAAAAAGAAGACTTTAGAATTGTGTCTTAGGAGGTTAATTATATTGATAACAGTGTTCGATATTAAACCATTCAAGGCCAGGAGGGGGTGGGGGGATGAAAGGAGACACGTGTAATTTTGTTCCTTTCTCTCTCGGCATTATTTAATAAGATGCTCCTACACCTGATATTTCTGTCTGTCTGTGTCCATTTTTAGTAAAGCTGCCTAAACTGAGACTTAATTCCTTTAGGGAAGGGAAAAAGAAAGCCCAGTGGGCTGGGTGAGGTGGCTCATTGTAATCCCAGCACTTTGGGAGGCTGAGGCGGGTGGATCACCTGAGGTCAGGAGTTCAAAACCAGCCTGGTCAACATGGAGAAACCCTGTCTCTACTAAAAATACAAAAATTAGCTGGGCGTGGTGGTGCATGCCTGTAATCCCAGCTACTTGGGAGGCTGAGGCAGGAGATTCACTTGAACCTGGGAGGTGGAGGTTGCAGTGAGCCGAGATCGTGCCACTGCACTCCAGCCTGAGTGACAGAGTAAGAGCCTATCTCAAAAATAAATAAATAAATAAAAAATAAAAGAAAGCCCAGTGGAATTTCAGAGGGAAGGAGAGGGGCTAAAGGTCTTTATCTTGGGGGATGAGGAAAAGGAAGAGAGGCAGCACCAGCAGGGCTGGGGACAGTCCCCCAGAACAGGACTGAGGCTGCGGGCTCTGCTCTGCTTCCCTCCTCTGCCTCCTTTAGGATCCTGGCCCACAGCAGAGAGCCTGGAGAGGAGCGGTGTGACCAGTAAAGGCTGGTGATGGGCAACACTCACTGATCCTAGATGAGAGGCTTGGCACTGGGCTCCGAGGGCAGGGCCTCTCAGGGGCTGAGAACAACCCTGACAAGGCGGGAGGCAGGCCCTGCTCCCAGTGGGACCCTCCCTATTTATTTATCATGAGTTTATGGATTGTCTCCTCCCCCTAGAATGTAAACTCCTACAGTTAGGACATGGTCTGCCTTGTGCCTGGCATGGAGCCTGGCACAGAAAGTGCTCAGTAAACATCTGATGAATGAATGAACAGGGCCACCAAAAGGGAGGCCCCTGAACCTAGACCCAGGGCCAGTTGGTGGTAGAGAAGAGGGAGGCTGGCCTTCCTACAGCCCACCCCAGGACGTCATGATGACCCAGGGTGCCCTCACCACAGCAGCCCAAAGAGGCAAAGGGAAAGGTCTGGATTGTGCAGCAGATGGCAGAGGGGTAGCCACAAACCCAGGCCTCAGACTCGATGTCTGGAGCTCTCCCCTTCCCAGGTCTCCTACCGCCTGTCTCAGCTGCCCAGCGGGACCTCTCTGGCCCCAAAGGGAGACTCTTGGCCGTCCCTACTCACCCTCACTGATATGGATGCTGGCCTGGCACTGCCCAACTGCCTGTCTGTCTCCAACTATCAGAGGTGATCCTCACTTTCCTACAGAGGGCCTTTTCCCCTCCCGCCCACCCCACAGATACACACACGGATGGAACCCACCACTCAGGACCCTGGAATCATGAGATAAAGGACCTCAGCGATTGTCTGCTTTTTGCAGATGAGGAAAATCTGAGGCCCTGCATGGATGAGACAGGCTCAGGGTGGAGACAGAGCCCTCCAGCAGCTGTGGGCAGCCTCCCCGCCTACCTCCTTGGGCCTTGGCACCCAACTGTAACCCTTTCCCAGGGGTTTGGCACAGGGAGGGTGCAGGGGAACAGTGTCCCAACTCCAGCAGGGCCTCATGGGGGCCGCTTTTCTCCACCAGCAGGTCCGCAGCCCCTCAAGCTTGTGGGTTCACTCACACCTGTGGGGTCACTCATGCCTGTGGGGTCACGCCTGTTAGCATTAGGAGTAGCTGGCAGGGCTGGGTGCCTGAGTGTTGAGCACGTCATAGAATGCTCTCTCCAGCTGGCCACAGCCTGTGTGGAAGGGAGAGGCTGCATCCCCAGTGCAGAAAGGGGAGGCACACAGGGAGGGGCAGACCTATCCAAGGTCACACGCTCACAACCAGAGGGCCAGGCCTCCAACCCAGGTCTGTCTGCCCAGAGCATTTGTTTCTTGCTTGCCTTTGCACAGAGCCACCGAGCAGACCTTCCATGGCAGCAGGCCTGGGGGACAGCAGCTGCTCCCCTCTAGCTTGGCTTCAGCCTAGGAATGACCCCCAAGCCCTCCTAGGGACTAGAGGGACAGTAGGGACCAGGGCTGGGCACTGGGAGAGAAGCAGCCAGCCCAGCTCCGGCTCAGGCACGCTCACGGCCCCGCTGTCGGGCTGGCGCACTTTTATAATAAATAACAGCAAATAGCCCATCCGCAGGGCATCTTTCACGCCGGTGGCTAATAACATGGCTATTAATGCCCCCGCAGACGGCGTGCATGCTGTGCCGCGCTGACGAATGTCCCAGGCCCTGGTGCAATCATAAATCAACCCCTCTCCTGAGGAAGAGCGTGGGAAGTGTCATTTTCCATCTTGGTAATGAATTGGGGCTTCCCTGTCCTGCCCAGGGCACGGCGGCTTGAGGTTGCTGGGATTTGTGTTTTTGGAGGTGCAGCCTCTCCCTCTGGCCTCCTGGGATCCCTGGAGGAGTCAGCCCCACCTCAGCGGGAGGGAGCACTCACCGCCTGCTGTGTGACCCTTGGGGCACTCTCTGCCCTTCTCTGGGCCTCAGCTCGCTCCAGTAACCAACAAAGAGGCTGAACTGGAAGCCAGCGCAGATGGTGCCCAAAGGCCAACAGGAGCAGGACCTTGGGCAGTAGCTTTGGATCAACCCACCCTGGGTCTCCCGGCCAGAGCAGGGGCGGGCCCTGATATAGACTTGTGGACTCCCTCTCGTTCAAGGGCAGCAGGCGCCAGGGCAAGTAGCCTAGGTTACCAGAGCTCCTGCTCACCACCCCGCCAAGGCCTCACTGCTACCACCTTTTGGGAGGGGGCTCAAAATGAGATTCCTCCACCCTGCTGCAGGGCCATTTACTCCAGGAGAGGCCACTCCGTTATATCCTGGGTCCAGCTGCTGGGTAGAGCCCAGCAGCACGGGGACCACCAGGTGGCAAATGATGCTTATGCCGGCAAGCAGAAGCCGCCAGCTGCATGAACTGCGTGAGTGGGTGGGTGGGATGGAGCTGCAGACCGGTGGAGACCTGTGGAGCTCTGGCTGGGAAAAGGGGCCTTTGGAGGGTGCGACCCAGCTGTCTGGGCGCAAGGAACCCTGGGCCACCCTGGAGCCCTTCCGAATTCGCATCCCTCTTCCCTCGTCCTTGGGGCTTACCTCCTTTGTCGCTGCAGCCCAAGAGCCTTCTGGGTCCAACTGGGGTCACTGGTCCGGAGGCCCCCGCCAAAGTCACGAAGCCGCGGCTCAGGACACCGTGAGCTCGGATGGCACTCACATTCCCTGCCCCGTGGTCCTACCAGGCCTTGCACTACTAGGGACGCAGACCTCAGCCCTCGGGTGACTGGGCAGCACTGGGGCGCCCCAGGGCACAGAGAGGGGATCCGGTGCCTCAGTCTCCTGGTCTCCTGGCGTTCAGATGAGGCTGCGGGCCACAATCAGCAGCATCCTTGGCACCCTAGGCCACAGGCGCAGGTGGCTTATCCCTGCAGAGTGAGAGTCCTGTGTGCAAGGGGTACAGGACCCCTCTGGACCCCAGGACTCCCGAGGGTGGCCTGAGGGGGTTCCGACTCCCTGTTCATCGGGCATGCCCTGTGGCCTGGCACCCAGCCCTGAGCAGGGTGGCCTCTGCTGCTTGCTACCTCCACGGCCCTTTTCAACTCTTGCCCTTTTGTCTGCAGGCCGCCACCTCTTCTGAAAGACCTCTGCGTGGCTTTTACCCCCTTTTTGTTTACCAAGGCTTTTTTTTTTTTTTTTTTTTTTTTAATCCCTTTAAGTCACTTGGCAGAATGGGCTGGGTGCAGAGAGCGTTCTTGCGTGACGGAGCTGAGAGGGAGCCACTCTCCAAAGGCTCTGTATTCCTGCCACTCAGGCTGTGTCTCCGGGGGGAAGGAGGGGGTCCATTACCCTGCTGAGGAGTTCAGATGTTCATGGTGGGGCTGGAGCTGCTGACACATGCAGCTGAGCTGTCAGGCCCCCACATGCCCTTCTTTGGGAAGATGCTTGGGGGGCAAGGGCCTCAGTTCTGCTTAGCTGCTCCTGTTTGTAGAGGTTTCCTTGCTGGGGAGGTAGGGAGGATGGGTTCTTCCCGCTTCACTCCCTGGTCTTGTCTGTCCAAAAAGGAATCCGTCTTCTCGCCCACTGCCTGCTTCCTCACCTGCCAAAAACAATACCAGTGATTAAGCCCAGAGACATGAGGGACCGCATTGGGACAACATCCACCAGGGCCACTGGGCTGCAGCCCCCTTTGCTTTTGGATCCTGTTTGTTTGTTTTGTTTTGTTTTGTTTTTTTTGAGATGGAGTCTCGCTCTGTCGCCAGGCTGGAGTGCAGTGGTGCGATCTCGGCTCACTGCAACCTCTGCCTCCCAGGTTCAACCGATTCCCCTGCCTCAGCCTCCCAAGGAGCTAGGACTACAGGCGTGAGCCACCACACCCGGCTAATTTTTTTTTTTTAATTTTAGTAGAGATGGGGTTTCACCATGTTGGCCAGATGGTCTCGATCTCCTGACCTCGTGATCCGCCCACGTCGGCCTCCCAAAGTGATGGGATTACAGGCATGAGCCACTGTACCCAGCCTGGATGCTGTTTTTTTTCTTAATGCCACTTGCCCATGAGCCAGGGAAGGGGCTGGGGTTATTCTCTCTATCTCCTGACTCTTTCCAAATCCTGACAACAATTGGCCATGCATAGTGCCCAGCCTTGCAGCTACCTGGTTTTCCCTCCCTGGGGGTGGAAGGACTGGGAAGAAAAAAATGAAGTTTTTCGAGCTCCTGGCCATGCAGGGCCACCCACCCAGCCCAGAGCTGGCTCCAATTCCCCCAGCACCTGCTCTTCTTGCTAAATGTCATTCAAAGGCTCCAACTGGGCTGCCATGGCCTGGGCTTCCAGAACAAGCACTGCCTTTCCCCACCACGGGAAGCACCACGGGAAGCAGGACCATCAGGGAACTGGGGAAGTTGGGTCTCCGTGTTCCTGGCCTCTGTCTGGTGCCCACCCCACTTCCTAGGTGGGGGGTCAGTCCTCAACACCGGCAGCCACCCTCCTCTTCCACACAGACGGAGAGCAGGGCAGGCTGTTCTGGAATCCAAAACAAAACCCCGAGCCCTCCCCAGCACCTCTCATTAGCGCGGCATGTGGAAGGGCCGTGGTGCCCTGGTGTCTGTATTCCCCCTGCAGGAGCCCCTCTTTGGAAAAGGGCTTTTATTACACATCTGAGAGTGCTTGCTCTGGTTTGAAATCAGATCCAGATGGGCTCAGCTGCATCTGGGCACTTTTCTTTGTAGGGCCTAAGGTGGCTGATTTGAGAAATGCTTGTTGTCGGAGGCCGTTACAAATAAAAACAGGGATATTAGGGTTCATGTTTTAATAAGCCCAGCACCCAGATGGGGGGTGGCTGCCCACAGGGCTCACAGCCTGGCAGGGAAGGCATTTGGGAAGGGTGTGTGCCAGCCAGGCGGTGTGCAGGCTGAGTCTGATGGGGTGGACGGGGTGGCAGGGGAGTTTTCTTGGGACAAGCTGCCCTAGGAAGAAGGAGGTTTCAGAGCCAGCAAGCCCCATGGGACATCGATTCTGAATGGCCAGTGCCTGGTGAATACTACAGGTGGGGCACAGGCCCTGGAAGGGGTACCGTGGGGCTTATGCAGGAGGGAAGATGAGGACAGAGTCCCTGCACACGGGGGGAGGGCGGCCGGCTCCAGCACAAGCCCTTATTGCTATTACCACCCGCGTGATTTCATCCAATTATAAATTGCAATTTCTCCATGAAAGCGAGAGATGGAAAAAGTCCAGTGAGGTCATCCGCCTCCCTGGCTGGGGCGCAGAAATTGTTTTATACCGATGGGGGTGGGGCAGGGGGCAGCGGGCCTTGGCATTTTGAGAGGATGACGGCCGTGTCCTGGGAGCCCAGAGGCTCTAGCCAGCTGTGGCCGCTGCCTCCCGATAAAGAGAGAAACCACTGAGCTCTGCTTTTGAAATTAAGAACCCACAAAGGAGGCAGGTTCATCCCACTGGTGTGTTCACCTCAGACCCTTCCCATAGCTTCTCGGCTTTATCCTGAGAGCGTCCCATAGCTCTCAGGATAGAGGCAATGCTCCTACGGTAGTCTCCAAGGGCCCTGCCCAGCCCACCAGCCGTGTCTCCCACTACTGCCCACTAATGCCCCGAGCTGGCTCCAGCCTGGCCCTTCACTGTACTGTTCCCCTTCTGTAAGAATCCGTGCAGACGTCATCCCTCCCTCCCTGCAATGGGCCACCCTCCGCTTGGCTTGTGTGGTCCTGTGAACCATGACAGCAACGACATAGCATGAGAAGAATTGTCTCCCTGGCTTCAAGGGAGGACCTGAGGCTGGATCCCCCAGTGCCTGGCTCAGTGCCTTGCATGCAGTTGGTGCTTAATAAATGCACCCACCAAACTCTCCATCTGCTCCCTCATTTAGAAAACCAAGGCACTAAGTGAGGCTCTTGGTGCCTGTCCAGCTTCGTATGTCCTCAGTCCACCTTCCCTGCTGCAGCCCCCACCTCCACCTTCCCTGGGGCCTGCAGAGCCTCCTGGGACCCCAGTGCTGGGATACTGGGCTCCTCAGTGTCTGTGCCCTGGGGAGGGCTTCTGGGGTGTGTATTGGTTTTCCAAGTGAGTCTGGCTGGCAGTGGTTGGGAGGTGTGAGCTCTCCAGCAGCACTGTGGCTCTCCCCTTGTGTGGGTGCATAATGATGATCATTAGTAGCCACCTGCATTCACTGAACCAAAGGAGGCCCAAGAATAAATATGTAAATGCACGCGCCTGGCAGACACCTCCCGCCAGAGCCACAGCGCCCCCAGTGGCCACCCTCCTGGCTCGAGTGAGTGGAGACCATGCCGTGTGAAGTTAGTGGTTACACTCCTCGCCTTGGCCTCCCGTTTCCACAGGCTCCAAGTCTGGTCTCTGTGCTCAAAACCAATAAAGCATTTTTTGAGTCAACATCATAAAAGCTTCCATTTTGAGTAAAAGTACTTTGAGATGCTTACACAATTCTACTTTTGTTATCATCAATGACATCACAACTGTATTAAAAGAAATTTGAAAGGAGGGAAAGAAAGCCAAGTGCCCAGTCTCACACCTCTGCACCACCCTCTGCATTTTGGCCAAATCTGCCCATACATATATGCCCGGGGACAATGCACCTTGTCCTTTCCCAGTAATTTCTGCCTTGCCATCTTCCCTGAGCTTGGGAAGACAGCATGGCTAGCAGTCAGGGAGGACCACTTCCATTGTGTGGACTGAGAAGAGGGAGTGGGACTTGTCCAGGGTTATACAACCTGCAGCAGTGTCAGGGCCTCAAACTCCAGGCCAGTTTCCTTCTTGCTGCACTACTCCAAGACAGGGTAAGAGAAACGGACCATCCACCAAACACTGCACTGAGGGGCCCTGAGCTTCTCCTGAGGCTCTCTTGTGTACCCCTCCATCCATCCATCCCTCCATCTTTCCATCTCTCCCTCCATTTTTCGATCCCTCCATCTCACCATTTCTCTATTCATTCATCCATCCATCCCTCCATCCATCTATCCATTCATCTCTCCATCTGTCCATCCTTCCTTCTCATTTCTCCATTCACCCATCCATCTCTCCATCTGTCAACCCATCCATTCATCTCTCCATCCATCCTTCCATCTGTCTCTCCATTCATCCTTCCAACTCTTCATCCATCCATCCCTCCATCAATCTATCCATTCATCTCTCCATCCATCCTCCCATCTCTGTATTCATCCTCCCATCTCTGTATTCATCCTTCCATCCCTCCATCTCTCCATCAATCCATCTATTCACCTCTATCCATCCATCCATCTCTCCATCTTTTCATCCATCCATCCATTTCTCCATCTATCCATCTGTCCATTCATCCATCCATCTCTCCATCCATCCATTTCTCTCCACCTATCCATTTCTCCATCTTTCCGTCTACCCATCTCTCCATCCAGCAAACATATTCTGAGTCTAATCATGCTCCAGGCATTGTACAAGACATTGGGGATCCAAAGAGATGCCCCCATCCTCCAGGAGCTCACAGTCCAGTGGGGAGGGCACTAGTTTTCAGAGGGCTACAGTGTGAGACGCACACAGGGCAGTGTGGGAGCCAAGAGCCCCGCCTTGCCCAGCCTTCAGGGAGCGGGGTGGATCATGGAGGCTTCTTGGAGAAGATGACACTGTGCTGTGGTTCTGGGCTACTCTCATGTCATGACAATCACATGTGAGCTCAGTGGCAATCCAGAGGAGGGCAGGTCTGGCTGGGTTTCCCCTTGACCACCTGCCTATCTTCTAGAGCCACTGCCCACCCTTGGCCCTCAGGGCTTCCTCCTGAAGTAGAAACGATCCTCAGGCCCTCAGCTTTACAGTTCATAGCTGCCTTAAAGATCAGAGCTCTCTGATATTAATTCCTATATTAGCAATTAGCCCTCCTGTTTCATTTCAACCTTTGGCTCTTCGGGATGGATTTTTATGTATGTGTCATTAATCAGATGGCTGGTATGTGCTGCTAGAAACCCAGGTGGGCTTTATGGCTGGTGACTTAGCGAAGTGGTGTTTTAAATGAACAACATGCCTCCCCCTCCCTGGGCAGAGCTGCCCTGTGGCAAAGAGGGCAGAGTTTATATCATTGTAAGCAGGTCAGAGCTGGTGCGAGCTAGGAGACCCAGGATTTTCTTTCATTTTGGACTTCCAGGCTGAGGTCAGCATCTGTATCTGACCTTTATAGATGAAAAGGCTCTTTGTGACTCAAACTGGAGTTTGTTCCATGGCTCTGACTTCCCCCTACCAGGATGGCTGTCCACAGAGCCTGTTCCTTTCTTTCCCATTGCAGAGAGCAGTCTGGGGGCTGCTTATTCCCTCTGTCCCGAGGGCACTGGAGACAGAAGGCTGGGGGCAGGGAGAGCATTGCCGTGTGGGGGCTAGGACCGCTTCAGTAATGGGCTCAGCATGTAGGGAGTGGGACGGGAAGAACATTTCAGGCTGAGGGAACAGCCTATGTGAAGGCTGGAGGTGGGAGGGCTTGGTACAATGAGAGGTCAGTGTCCCAGAGCTCTGAGTGAGTGGAGGGCCATGATCCGAGCTGAAGCAGGGCCTGGAGCCTGGCCTTGGGGGCGCTCTGAATGCTGCGCTGAGGGGCCTGGTCTTCATACAAGGGCAGCGGGGAGGCCGTGAGGGTGCTGAGGCATGGAGGAGCGTGACCAGACTTGCAATTTAGAAAGAGCGTTCTCGCTGCTGCATGGAGAACTGGAAGGTGCCCGGGTGCACAGGAGAGGACCAGTGAAAAGCTGGGACCACGTCCTCAGGAACAGGGGCAGGGACCTGGGCTAGGGACCTCACACAGTGAGGGGTTGAAGGGAAGGGGCCAACTTGGGAGGCCCCCGGGCTTTACTCCCTGAAGACAGGCCTGGGTGCTGAGTGGGTTCCCGCCTCCTTCTCCTCACTGGAGGGCAGCTGAGTGCTCCCAGGAGCACCACCAAGACAGCCAGAGACAGCCGGCTTGCTATGGGCTCTGAGCCTGGTCCTGATCTGCAGCCTGCAGCCCCGGGCCTGAGCAGGAGCAGGAAGGCCTCTGGAGGCTGTGCCTTATGCTCTGTGAGATGGGCCCACCCCATTCCCTGCCCACTCGCTCCCGGCCCCCAGGCTTGGCACCGCTGCATGGCACCCGAGTAGCAGGGTGAGAAGAGGCGGAGGCGAGAGCCTGCTTGTGTGGTGAGAACCTTCCCAGCCTCCGCTCTGCTAATTAAACCATCTCCTGACAAAACCCAGACTTTCAGGGTATTTGCGAGAGTGTGCGAGCCAGGCCGTGGGTGGCTTCAGGAGTCTGTGCCGCCCGGCCGGCGGGCCTGGGCCTTTGCCAGCGCCCACCCTCAAGATGGCCATCAGAGAAACTCAGCAGGCAATGCCCAGAGCAGGGCGCTCCAGGGGTGTGGGGGGCCCACTCGCCCAGGACGGAGCTTCTCTTGCCACGGGACATCTCCCCTTCTTTATTCTCTTCCTTCCTTCCCTTCACACGTGGGCAGCTCTGGCCAGAGGTGGCCTGGGAGTTCACCCAACCCTTGGTGCTGAGTTGGCAGAGAAGCCCAAATTGGGCGCAGACCGTAGCCACCTGCCCCTCCCTACCTGCCCCACTGGACCCAGCAGTCCCTCCCTGTACTGTCTGGGGGATCTGGAGGCCCAGTTCTGCCAGGCTTAGGGTGCTGCAGAGGGGGAGGGTTCCCTAGCTGAAGCTGCCATCCTCACAGTGCAGCTGAGCAACAGGGGACCTAGAAACGGCTGCCGGTGGGCACCGCCATCCCCGGGCAGTAGGGAGACAGGAGCAGGCAGGCGCCTGAAGAGTCCTCATCCGCCTGGAGTGCTCTTGTGCCTTTGCAATCTCCTCCCAGCAAGGGCAGGCAGGAACTCCCGGGCCCAGACGCTGAGAGAGTGGGTGAGCGGGGGACCAGCAAGGGCCACTCGCACCCAGCTCACTGAGGGACCGGCATCGGCTGTCAGCTCTGTGGGGGGGAGGCCCTCGAGGGGACACAGCCGGCAGTGTGCTTGGAGTGTATGGGGACACAGCAGCCCCCAACAGGCCTGCCCTCTTCCCCTCAGGGAGGGGCACTGTGGCCAGAGCCTGCCCCTTCACAGAGCAACTCTAGGCACAAAAGGGGACAGGGCAGGGTGCGGTGGCTCACGCCTGTAATCCCAGCACTTTGAGAGGCTGAGGCAGGTGCATCACTTGAGGTCAGGAGTTCGAGACCAGCCTGGCCAGCATGTTGATACCCCTGTGTCTACTAAAAATAAAAAAAATTAGCTGGGAGTGATGGCAGGCGCCTGTAATCCCAGCTACTCGGTGGGCTGAGGCAAGAGAATCGCTTGAACCCGGGAGGCGGAGGTTGCAGTGAGCCGAGATCATACCACTGCACTGCATCCTGGGCAGCACAGCGAGACTCAGTCTCAAAAAAAAAAAAAAAAGGGACAGGAACGACCACTTGCCTGCCAGCTCTACCTGGCAGACCTCACTGTAACGCGTCGCTCGTGCCATTAGGGCCCGTGTCCAGCCTAGAGGAAGCTCGGGGTGATGAACCTGGTGCCACCAGCCAAGGCCGGAACCTCTTCTTTCAGGAAATTGGCCTGCTTTTGTCGGCAGAACAGTGGCTGTTCGACCCCCTGCCTGCCCATCACAGTGCTCTTGGCTGCCCCTTGGCCGAGGCAGGTGGTGGAGCCGGCAGGCAGCCCTGGTCCCCTCCTGGCCTCCAGGGTCTGGGCACTCTCACAGCGTCTCCTGGCAGCCTGGCTGTGAAGTGGGCCCCACGCTGTCCCCACGCTGGAGCTCTCGAGTGGCAGTTTGAAGCAGCACTGTGCTGGCTGCAGCGCAACATATCCTGCAGGCTCATGGGCCCCTGGGGGGTGGGGGGACCACTGCTGGAGACTCCCCAGGGAGAAAGCTGAGGAGCTGTCAGAGAACCCAGGCTTTGCCCAAAGGCAGTCATCTCCCTCCCTCGGCTGCCCCTTCCCCAGACCCTCCCCTCAGCCTCACGCTCCTCCATTCAGGTCTCAACCCCTGACTTGGAGCCCCTCTTGGCCTATTTCAGGAGCCCCCTGCTCACTTCCTTCAAGGGCTCTGTGCTAGTGCTGGGGGTCCGGTGTACAGCACCTCCCTCCGCCTGCTGCATCTAGAAACCCAGCCCTCCTCAGACCTCCGCTGTGAGCTGGGGATTCCAGGCCACGCATATGCCATCATCCGAGTTACTCAGGTACAGCTGGGGGAAGCTGCCTTTCCTTCCAGAAGCATCCACTAGCAACCTCAGTTCTCTACTTCCCTCCCACCAGCTCTGCCAGCCTCCAGCCCCCAGGGACAGGTGCCCTCTCACTCAGCTCCCAGCTCTCTGGTTTCCCTGCACCAGCAAGAGCCTGTGCCAAGGGATTTTTTGCCTGTATTGGAAATCTCCCACCCTTTCCCTCCTTCCCGTAAACATGCTTTCTCTGGCCGAGAGCAATGCTGTGCGCTCGGCCCAGGCGGCCAGACTTTGTTAATATTTACAGCAAGTGGCTCAGGAAGCTATTAGCTTCCTTTTCTTGTTGTTAATTGAAAGAGGAGAAAATGGTTGTAACACTTCAAAAGAACTTAAAGCACAGCCTGAGAGACTAGCTGAATTGGGAGGAATGGGGGAAAAAGAGAGAGACTATTTTAAATAAATAAAGCAAGCAAGCCAGCCCACACCTCACACGAGAGTAGAATGTCGTTCCTTCCCCATCTTTGCAGACGCCTGGATTTCCTCTGAGGTTTCCTTAGTGCCTCTCATTGCATATTTTCCTTTTCATTCGGGAGCCTGCCTTAAGGAGAGAAGGAGGAAGAGAAAGGATTCGCTGTACACTTTTGTTAATAACGAGGCTCTTTGAAGCCACAGCTAAGGAGGCCCCTAGTACCTTCACTCCTGGAGCACACGGGGCTGGGCGACCTGTGGCTGCCTCCCCTCCTGGGACACAGGCCCAGATGGGACATTCTGCGAAATCCACTCCTGGGCCCCCCAACCTGGATGTGACCTCTGGGAAGTGCTTCGGCCCCAGTTCCCCTGTGAACCCCAGGCACAGCCAAGGATGCCGTGGTCATGGGGTCGGGGGTGACTTTCTGAATCCTGGTAGATAGGGGCCAGCACTGAGAGGCCTCTGGCCTCTGTGGTCAGCCTCCCTGAACCACTTTTCCCAAAGACAAATGGTCCCGCCCACAGCAGCCACACATTGAGCTTTCGGAGTCTGCCCCATGACGTACGTGACCAAATGGCTCTGCTAGTCACCCTGCGGTTAGGCAGGAGCAGGGATGGATGACTCACGAGGCCTTCACTCCAGGAGCCTGCCATTCATTTCCAACTGACAACTATTTCTTCCTCCAGGAAGCTTCCCTGACCCTTCCTTGTCCCTAGCCTGCTCAACTTTGTTTATTTGGGATTTTTTTTTTTTTTAGATGGAGTCTCACTCTGTCGCCCAGGCTGGAGTGCAGTGGCACGATCTCAGCTCACTGCAACCTCCACCTCCCGGATTCAAGCAATTCTCTGCCTCAGCCTCCTGAGTAGCTGGGATTTCAGGCGCCCGCCACCATGCCCGGCTAACTTTTTTTTGTATTTTTAGTAGAGACAGGGTTTCACCATCTTCCATGTTGGTCTTGAACTCCTGACCTCGTGCTCCACCTGCCTTCGCCTCCCAAAGTGCTGGGATTACAGGCGTGAGCCACCGGGCCCAGCCTAAGTTTTGTATTTTTAATAGAGATGGGGTTTCACCATGTTGGGCAGGCTGGTCTCAAACTCCTGACCTCAGATGATCTGCCTGGCTTGGCCTCCCAAAGTGCTGGGATTACAGGCATGAGCCACCGCGCCCGGCCCTGGCCTGCTTAGCTTTGGCCTCTCAGGCTCCCCTGGCACCCTGCTGTCTATCAGCCGGCTCTTCTCTGCTTCTGCAGAGCAAGGTGGCTTACTGTACCAGACACAGAGGGATGCCTTGCCCCCAGCTTCTGGTTGCTGCACAGGCTGCATTAATGGAGGAATCAACGGCATATTGAAGGAGGTGATCACTATACCACCTCCTCCCTCTTTCCACCCTGGTCACACCAGACTAGAACACTGTTCTGTTCTGGGCTCTTAGAGACGCACAGCCACACTACAGAGCGGGAGGCCCAGTGGGTGGGGAGTGACCTTGGCCATGACCAAGAGGGGGTGGGGCTTGTTCAGCCCTGTCCAGGGAAGAGGGCAGTCTCCTGTCCTCAGCAGAGAAGGAAGACTGACCTGTTCTGGGAGGCCCAAAAACTGGAAGGACTGGGAGGGAAGAACTGGGAGGGATGGAGTTAAGAAAGAAATCTGTACCAGGCAGAGATGCCCAAAGGTGGGCCAGACTGCCCCCGCCAGGGGCATCCATACCTAGTCTACATGGCCACTGGCAGAGATGCCAGGCAGCGGTGAGCACACCAGGTGGAGGCCTGGCTTCCTGGCTCACTCAGCCCTTGCCCTCTCCACTGGGGAGTATAATTGTCTTTTCCCAAAGGGCCGTGAGCTCTTACGGGTAAGGACTGTGTGACAACAGCAGTGACAACACCAGCAGCTGACTCGATTGAGTTCTAGATGGCCCAGGCACACAGAGCTGAGATGTTGATATGGATAATAATAATACTAACAACAACAGTAGTGGCCGCCCTGTGTTGTGTCCGAGGCAGACGCTATTCACATGTCGCCTCACTGAATGCACAGGCACTGTTATTACCATTCCAATTTTCCACCTGAGAAAACGGATATTCAGGAGCCTGCCCAGGGTCCCACAGGGGGTCTGCTCCAGAGCCTGGATGCAAACTCACTCCTCTCTCCTCTCTGGGTCCTCAAGGCCACACCAGCCACTCCGGTGTGGCCAGGGACTAAAGGTCGGCAGGAGGCTGCAAGCCAAGCTCCCTCTGCAGGGTCACAGGGCACGTTAGCATATTAAAGGCTCTGAGAAGTCCTGCGGCAAAGATGCCAATTAAAGTTTGTTCACTCCAGCGGTTACCAACTGACTTTGTCTTTGGTGACACCTGTTAACCTCCCAGCATTCGTGTCTTCTTCAAACCATGCTTGGGGAGAGGCTGTGGGTGTTCATGCACCCGTTTACTCAGGCTTTTGGTAAGGGGCTGCTGTGTGCCAGGCAGGGTCCTGGTGCTGATGACATGCAGTGGTGAGGACAGGCCTGTCCCTGCCCTGTGCCTCCCTGGTGCCCAGCTGGTGGCTGGCACACAGTGGCACACGTGCCTGCAGCAAGTGAGGGCTGAATGAGAGTGGGAGTGGACAGGGCAGAGGAGCCGGGCTGGGCCGTGGGAAGCCACGTGTCATGACCACACGCGGTCTCTGAGCTGCCACATCTCCTCCCATCGTGGATGCTGTGTCAAGACCTCCGGCCACACCCAACCTCAACCTCTCCAGCGGCATATAGGCCCCTGGGAGGCCCCACCAGCCCTCCATAGGTAGGGTCAGAGCCCTCTGCCCCCACCCCAGGACCCCTGCCAGGCCCAGCACCTCTTCCCTTCCCTTCAGGCCCCGTGTCTCTGGCCTTGACATTCTGATCACATCCCCTGGCCTGCCTGGAATACTAATTCTCCCCATATGAAACCATCCGTGTTTAATTTTTTTAAGAGGCAGACAGAAAGACAAGAACAGGGGAGACGTTAGTGGGTAGGAATTGGAGCCCTCTTTGGAGCCTGAGACTGTGCAGTGACTCCACCCACTCGGGATGCCACGGCGACCCTAACACGGGCCAAGCTTGGAGGCCAGGAAGGACGGTGGCCTTTTGAATACACCAGAGTGTACTATGGTCCTGGCTTGGGTGGGAGGATTGTTTTTTGGGACCCTCAGGAGCTGAGATCACGTGGGGATAGAGGGTCAGCAGCCCCTCTGTCCTCCGTACCACCTGAGAGCCCAGAGTGACCCCACCGCCCTCAGTATGTTTCCTGCAGCCCCAGAGAGAGGCCTCGGGACACAGAGAAGAGTGGCCAGATGGTGGGATTGGCCCAGCAGCCACTCTAGTGCTCCTGCCTTTGGCTGTGCCGGGCCTCAGCAGCCTCCTGGGGGGACTGGGGTAGTGGCCCACTGTCAGGAGGGCTGTTGTGGGAAGAACAGGTAAGCCTTGCTGGAGGGGACAGGACAGTGCTAACGGCCGGTGTCCAGGTGGGGAGTTGGGGCCCCTCATGCAACTTCAGCAGCTGCGCCCCTTGGGCCGAGTGTCTTCTGAACGTCAGTCTCCTTATCTGTCGGATGGGGGGATGGTGGCGGCAACGTTCTAGGCTGTGGCGAGGACTCCAGGAGGTGCTGTGCGAACGCCCAAAGGACTGGCCCAGCTCTCCCTGGGCATGCACCTCAGCTACTGTTGTAACCCACCAGCCCCAACCCCACCCCAGCCTCACCCCTGTAGGCTCATCCCCCCACATCCACCTCCCTGGCACCAGTGCAGCCCTGGGGCAAAAGCTGCGGTGGTGCCACCCGCCCCCCAACCTCCCTACCTCGCATCCTCATGTCCCCAGAGGAATGAATGAGATTGTAACGGCAGGAAACTTGACAGAAAATGAAACGTGATGAAATCAGCTACGTGAGTGATGAAATCCAAATCCCAGCCTCCTTCTGAGGTGGGGTGAACGCTGTCCCATGCTCCGCGGGCTGCAGACCCTGCAGCAGAGCCTGCCACGGCCCACTTCCCTTGCCCCAGGAGCTGGAGTCTTAGGCCCCCTCCCCATCCCTCTTCTCTCCTCCTCCCCTCCCTCCTCCCCTCCTCCTCCCACGTCCCTCCTCGTCCTCTCTTCCCTCCTCCTCCGTCTTC
Source organism: Pongo pygmaeus (assembly GCF_028885625.2). Lineage (NCBI taxonomy): Eukaryota > Metazoa > Chordata > Mammalia > Primates > Hominidae > Pongo > Pongo pygmaeus. The sequence goes on from NC_072382.2 coordinate 10,624,503, forward strand.
TTCCTCCTCTTCCTCCTCCCCTCCCTCCTCCCCTCCTCCTCCCATGCCCCCTCCCCATCCTCTCTTCCCTCCTTCTCCCCTCTCTCCTCCCTTCCTCCTCCCACGTCCCTCCTCGTCTTCTCTTCCCTCCTCCCCTTTCTCCTAGGCACAGTCAGCAGTCAGTGACCAACTGATCCAGAGGTCAGAGGTCAGTGCTACAGATTGTGCCAGTGCCCCCTGCAGAGCAGACCAAACTGAGACCACCCTGGCTGGCCCTCCCCCTCCGCTCTCCTGCTTTACTTCCTCCCTCAGGGCTCCCTGAGAGTGCAGGGCTGGACCCGACCCACGCTGTTTCTGCAGAGCCCCAGAGACAAACCCCAAGTGCCTGGTGGAGAGACGCCGCCACCCCTGCCCCCATTTTAGTCTTGGGACGTGGTGGAGAGACGCTGCCACCCCTGCCCCCATTTTAGTCTTGGGATGCCCCCGCCTCAGAGAAGGGATCTGTTGGTGGCTGGGGACAAGGCCTGGGGCTGCGCAGTGCTCCAGCTGGGACCCTTCCTGCGGCGATGGCTGGCCACAGCCTCCACTTCCTGCCTCATCCCGCAGCCTCCTGGCCCAGCCACCTGTGAGCAGGCAGAGCCAGTCGAGGGAGGGCCCGGGGAAGCAAATGTGGTTATTTGGCCTCCTCCTCCTCCTCCACCTCAGGGGCTGCCTCATAAATTATTATCGACCCACTGCTGCCTGGGCTGGAGGCGAGTTGAGGAAATAAAGCACCGGGCTCAGTAATTGTGCCCTGCTGCCTGAGTTTACTTATTTGTGGCTTTCCTACCCACTAAGAAACAAGACGATAAATAACTGCTGGCTATTAGGCTCCCAGATGGGAAAAGCAACACACGATGCATTTCCCGAGGACGAGCAAAGGCTGGAGACCCACAAGCCCACTGGCCTTTCCCACACCCTGTCACCCTGTGGACTCAGGCTGTTCGGGGCCTGAAACCTGGGGCCTGGGAAGACAGGCAGAGGATGAGTCCCCAGCCCCGTGGGGAGAGGGTGCATATCTTCCCCTCCCCCAGCCCCATTCTAGAAGGTTCTGGGCTCAGGATGACATGGCTGTTGAGTCCAGTCACAGGCTTTGTGTTTCCCTTTTGTTTGTTACTTGGATGGAGGGCCTTGTCGTAAGTGCTGAAAGAATGAAGACGCCACCTTATCCAACCCTCTCACTTTACAGGGCGTGGGGGGCAAACTGAGGCTCAGAGAAGTGAATGCCCTGCCCAGGGTCACACAGGGCAGAGCTGGTCTCGGCTCCAGCACCATCATCCTCCTCATTCTTTCCCTGGGGGCAGGACACCTATGAGCGGGCACAGAGACTGGCATTAGGAGCCCTTACCCTCCTCTCAGCCCTGCCCCCACAGGACTGGCAGCTTCCCCGATGGCACCGTCTCAGGGCCTCTCACCCTCCCTCAAGAGCCCCACTTTGTCCAGGCCCTGGGCCAGCTTCTCTCAAAGCATCACCTCCACCCCAGGAGTGGGGCCAGGCTGGGACTGGGGAGTTCCTTGCTCTGAGAACAGTCTCCCCAAGTTTTCAGCTGCTTTCTCTGGTCCGTGGCTGCCGACCCGGCAGCTGGGAAGGAAAGTGCATGAATAAGAGGAGGAGGCTGGAGAAAGCCCTGGGGGAGTCAGGGGAGGGGGCTGGACCCACACCCGTGTTGAATCCCACCCCTGCTCTGTGAGGCGATGACTCCTTCATGTTATAGATGGGGAATCTGGGCTCACAGATGATGAACCTTCTGCCCCAGGTCTAGGGGACTTGCGGGCCCTGTTTTGACTGAGTTTGGGTACGAATCCCTGGCACACTGGGACACTTGGCTACCCTATCCCGGTCTCACAGCTGGTAAACAGCAGCACCAAGCCCTGCTCTCCCACCCAGAGCCCGGGGCCCTTACCTCCGCGGTGCAATGCCAGCCCCTCAGCAGAGCACTTGTCCCGTCAGATCACTCCCCGACCCGCCCTGTGCCTGGAAGGCTGCTGGTCACCAGCGAGCTCCTGGGCCCCTGCCTTCCAGCTGGGTTCACAGAGGAGCCACAGCAGCAGGCTGGAGGGAGGGAGGGCAGCTGGGGTGGGGCACAAGTCCCTGAGGCGTCCCTCTCTTGTCAGTGGCCCTCCCAGTGGCTTCAGTGGCTGTCTCTGAGTCTGGTAACCTCTGCCTCCTCCCCAGCCTCCATGGTGACAGCTGCCCACCTTCCCCTGTTGGTTTCCTAACCCCACCCATGACTTTGTGAACGGCGCCTTCAATACACCCAGTTCCGCCTGCGATCCTGCCTAGTGCCCCTGCCAAGTAATAACAGAACAGTCGCTCTCACCCACCAAGAGCCCACCATGTGCCAGGCTCTGTTCAGTCTCTTACTGTCTGCTGTCGTTCATCTCATGCTCTTAGTGACCTGGGGAAACACACGATTATCCCCATTTCACAGACAGGGCAGCCAAGACCCAGAGAGGTCGAGTGACTTGTCGTGGGTCACACAGCCAATAAGGGTGGCCTGGTTGTGTGTGCTGATGGAAAAACAAAACCTGGGGAGGAGGAGGAGACCCGCTCCAGGCCAGGAGAAACAAACTGTAAAGAGCGGTGCCACCTGCAGCTGAGAGGAGAGTCAGCCTCTGCTGTCCTGGGTGAGCAAGGGGAGGCCAGGCAGCCGGCTCCTGAGCGCCTGCCCTGCCCCAGGCCCACACCCGCACCTGCAGGGCTCACAGGGAGGATGCTTGTGCCGGCCTTCCACAGGTGAGGACCCCGAGGCTCCCAGACAGTCACGCCCAAGGCCCCACTGCCCCCTGGTCTGTGCTGCCCCTCCCTGGCCCCGCCTGGCCACCGAGCCTAGTGACGCAAGGTCCCCCCATCTCCTGGCTACGGCTCCCCTGGGTGCTTGCCTGGTCCCTCCGCAGAGGAGGCAGCGACTTTTACCAACCTCCTCACCCTACAACCCCTGGAGGAATCTGGCTGCTTTGGGTCCTTGCAGGGTTCAACTTTATTTTTGCAGAGCACTTTCTGAGTAACAGAACCCCCGGGGCCCTGGGGTGGAGACAGAGGGGCCAAGTGCCTATGGGAAGAGCCAGGGGAGGCCCAGAGAGCCAGTGACAGGGCCACCAGGGCCTCCACCGCCGAGGTGTTTCCACACCACAGCCCCTCTTGAGGCCCTCCCAGCTCTGGCCCCTCGAACAGCTGAGGAGGCCCGGCCTCCCCTCCTGACACAATCCGGGCCTCTCCACCTCTCCCGTCGCAGAAAGAAGGAGCTAAGCCCTGTGTACCCACTGCCTTCATCTCCTGAAACAGCCCCCAGGAGAGTGGTCTGTGGACCCCACAGTGCAGAGAAGCCAGCCCTGGGCAGGCGTCCAGCCTCCGGCCATTCAGACGTGCACGGCGTGCTCTGTTTCCTGGGTGGACAGGGTGAGGGACCACAAGGGCCAGGCCAAGCATGCCGCATCATGAGATCATCACAGGAGAGTAACTATGAGGACAAGGACCCATGGCTGCACGTCCTGGAGGGTGGCTGGGGCCATGGGCAAGGCCAGCCTTGCAGGCCGCAGCGAGTGAAGCTGCAGGATGCTGGTACCAGCTGCGCCCATTTCTTGGGGACTGCATGCCTGCCTCCAAGCCCAGAGCTCCAGCAAGGGGTGGCGACTGTGGAGAGGTGTGGCCAACTGGACCCTGCCCAGTCTGGTTCCCAGAGAACCTGGCTTTCTTGGCAGGCAGATGCACCCCGGAGTCTCCTCGGGCTGGGGACAACCGTCCTGTGGTCAGGGCTGGGCAGGACCTACAGCCGTGGCAGGGGTGGCAGGGTTGGGGTGAGGTCTGGGTGGAGGACCCTGTTCCCACATCCGAGGTGACAGGAGCAGGTTGATTTCCCTGCATAGAGGGCATGGAACTGGGGCAGGGGCCCAGGAGAGCAGTGGGGGCGCTGCGCAGGTGCACTTCTGCCAGACCCGAGAATCGGAGACCTCAGTGAACCGTGCCGTCATTTATTTTAATGCCTCTGAGGCCCACATTTGGGTGCAGGTGAAATATGGCCCCACATCATTTACTGGTGGGGATGTGAATTGTGCTTTGCTATGGGAGGACAAACACATCCGGGGGGTGTCGGTCACTGTGGCAGCTGATCAGGGTGGCCACGTGGCTGCTGTGTGGGTGGAGGCCGGGGAGGGGTCATCTCCCTGCGTCAAAAGGCTTCTCTTCGTACCCCGCCATCAAGGAGAGAGGCAGTGACAGCTCCTGCCAGGACAGGGAAGGGCTAGCGGGCTGCCTGCTACCTCCCCTCCCAGCTCCATCCCCAGCCTCCATCCCCAGCACCGCCTGTGGAAGTCACGGGCTAGCTGGAGGAGCGGATGAGGGCTCATGTCCAGCTCCACAGCCGCTTGGGTGATCTGGGTGTGTCTACATCTCTGTACTGTGAGCACGAGAACCTTCCTTCCTCATGCCCTTCTCCCCCTCTCTGTCTTCCCTGAACACACGATGTGAGTCCCTGGAGCATGAATAGCAGTCTCAGACAGAAGTGGGGCTGCAGGGGCTGGAAAAAGCACCCCCAGCCGCAGAACCGCTGTGCAAAGGCCCAGAGGCAGGAGGAAGGCTGGCTTTGTGGCTGTCCTGAGAGAACTCAGCCTGGGGCAGGGCGGTCAGCTAGGGGACCTCAGGGAAGGGCCTGGACTTCCTCCTGAGGGCATGGGGAGAGCAGAGGGACAGGTTTGGACTGGAGAGTAGAAAGCTGGGGGTGGGGAGGGAATGTACCATCCTCTGAGCTCGGGGGTAGTCACAAGGGCACCATATGCATATGTAAGATTCCCAGGTCTTAGAGCTGCAGACTCCAGGCTGTACAGGTGCCGGTATGCACTTTACGCCTCCTAAAACCACAATTCAACAAAGGAAGCCTCCCTCTGGCCCCGAATGCAGGACTTGGGGCAGGGTGGGCTCTGAGCTAAGCCCCTCCTCCCCACTCCAGCCCTGGGGGATCCCACTGTTGAGTCCCTGCTTCCTCTGAATGGCTGTGTGTGCGCAGCCACCCACCCCACCAGTGCTGAGTGCTCATGGCCTGGCCCAGCCGACTCAGCTCACACCCCCCAGGGCTCCAGAGGGAGGGAGGGCAGGGACAGGCTGTGGCCACCTCCACCCCCACCCTCCCTCCCTGAGCCTCCTTTGAGGCTGCAAGGCCATTAACCATCTGCTGAGGCAGGGGCTGGGGGCGCAGGAAGGGCACCTGAGCCTCCCCTTCTGTGGGGGTGGGGTGGCCCCTGAGAAAAGCCCCCTTTCCTCACCCCCCCAGGACTTTATCTGCATCATCTCTTATTCCTTCTGCATCTCTGCTGGGGATGCTGTTATTCCCCAACTTGCCCAGCTGAGGAAACTGAGGCCTGAGAAGTTAAGGTTGCTGGGAGAAGCAGGCCCCCAACGGACAACACTGAACTTCCTCCTGGGACAGCCTGCAGGTTGCCCCGGGCCTGTCTGTGGGTGATCGTCCCACTTCCCAAGGCAGGTAGGCCCAGCCTCCCCACAGCCACGTGGGGCAGAGGAAGAAGGCTGTCGCTGTGCTGGCCCATGCTGCGGCCTGGGGTGGACCCGGCGGGCGGCAGGGGACGTACTTAGTGGAAGATTTATGAGCTGGGTTAAAATTTAATTTGGGGGGACAATCCCAGCCAGCTAAGCCGGCCGCCCCAGACACATGGCCTGGTCCCGGCAGCCCCATCGTTGGGCCTGGCCCCCCTGCCAGTATCCCCCGCCCTCCGTCCCCAGAAGGCAGGCAGCCCGCCGCCTGCAGAGAAATATTAGCATGAATTCGATTTGGGGCGGGAGCAGCGGGCGCTGAGGCTTGTTTGCACTTCAGTTCAAAATTGAACAGGACAGAATCAGCTTTGGCCAGGAACCACCTCTGTGGTGCCCAGGGACAGCGCTGCTCTCCAAGGAGCCCCACTAAGCCTTCCAGCTCCCCACCTGTCCACTCGGGCGTGCCTCTCCAAACTGCCCTCTGCCCTCAGGCCCCATCCTCTGCCCAGCACCCCCAATCCTCCCTGGTGCCCCACTGCCTGGGCTTGAAACCTGCTGATATGTTGGGGGATCTGTGCAATGACCGAACCTCTCTGAACCTCAGTTTCTTCATCTGTAAAATGGGGATAATAATAGGACCCATTGTTATAATAAGGCAGAGTTAGAACTGTGTCTATTGTGTCTGCACGTGGCCTCCCCATAGACGGAAACCCTCGCTGTGGGAGGGCAGCACCAAGGCTGGCTGGAGGGAGCAGGGGGACTGCAGAGCCCCCACACACGCAGGTCTCCCCGTGAGTCCTGTGGTCTTGAGCCCTGCCCAGGCCAAGGCATTACCTCTTTGGACCTTGGGGCTACGGTTCTTGGTTGCCCAGTCTGGGCTGGCGGGTGACGGAGAATGCTGGGGTCGCCAAGGCACGGGGTGTGGCCTAGGGCTGAGCCGAAGCAGCACGGGCATGTGGACAGCCCTGCTCCCTCCTGACTGGCCCTGCCTGACCTGCCCATCACTCTTTGACCCCACTGTCATAAGCTGGGTCCCTTCTAGGCGCTTTCCTAAGTGGGTACTGTCCACCCATTTTACAGAGAAGGAAAGTGAGGCTCAGAGAGGCAAAGAAACTGCCTCAGGCATGTAGCAGCGATGACCCAAGCCCAGGCCCCTTGACCCCAAGGCTCATTGTCCTCCCACCCTCGCTGCCTCTTTGCTGCTGCCTCCACAGCGCCTGCCCACAGTGCAGGGAGGGGGCTTCACAGGAAAGGTAGGCAGCTCAGGCAGCAGGGGCAGAGCAGGAAATGCACGTGGGCAGAGCATGTGCCAGGGGCTCCTCGAGGCTGGGGGACAGGCATCCCCCACTCTCACACGTGTTCCTGCTGCCTCTGGCCAGGATCCAGGCCTGGAAATAGCCGTGTCACCTTCGGAGGCTGAGTCTCTGTCACTGCTTTGCCCCAGGCCTGGGAGGGAGCTGAGAGGAGGGGGAGGCAGCATCCTCCAGGAATGCAGAAGGCGCGCGTGCCATGCACTCATTTACAGGTATACCTGCACGCACACCTGTGTACACGCACACGCTCATAGATGCACACACAGGCCCGTGTGCAGGATGGCGGGGACACGCTATGGAAACCTCAGTCTCTGCCTCACCACCAGCTCCACCTCCTGAGGGACCACTGAAAGTTAGGCCAGAACCCGGCACCTGTTCCAGTTGTGTAAACGACACTCTCCATGTCAGCCCACAGCAGCGCCGGGCTGCCGCACATGTACCCCTGCCCGCGGGGCTGGCCGCACGCCTGCCTGCACGCTGCTCACACTTGCCCAGCACCCCGCAGGTCAGCGCCCCTCACCAGCCCTGGCAGGTCCGTTGGTCTATTGATGCCAACCCCTGCTGACTCACCCCTTGACCTTGGGAATTTGGGGCTGGGGCCCTTCAGGAGTCACCGAACCCCCATTCCACACACTAGCAGAAGACCTGGAGCCAGTCTGGCGAGTCCCATTCCTATTTTGATACCAGGTCCTAGCTCTAACCCGGCGTCGGCATCTCACTGCGGCCTCTCATTACTCACTTACATGCTTATTTATTTATTCCTGGCTCGTTCTCGAAAGGATTTGTGGCAGCTTACAGAAATACAACATAATACGAGAGGATCAAGAGGAGGGAGGGAGACGGGATGGAAAAAAGCCAGGCACCCGAAGCGGACAGGCTGGGGTTCAAATCCCGCCATTTGCTTCTTTTATTTTTGGGGGACAGAGTCTCACTGTGTTGCCCAGGCAGTGCTACCCAGGCTGGAGTGCAGTGGTGCAATCTCAGCTCATGGCAATCTCCACCTCCTGGGTTCAAGAGATTCTCCTGCCTCAGCCTCTGGAGTGGCTGGGACTATAGGTACCCGCCACCACGCCCAGCTATTTTTTTGTATTTTAGTAGAGATGGGGTTTCACCATGTTGCCAAGGCTGGTCTCGAACTCCTGAGCTCAGGCAATCCACCGGCCTCGGCCTCCCAAAGTGCCGGGATTACAGGCATGAGCCACTGCACCCGGCTCCATTTACATATTATACTGCTTTTTACTCATTCATCTTTGGCCTGTGGAGTCAGTTTGCCCCCCTGAGCCTCAGTTTCCTCACCTGTGAAATGGGGATGATGATACCCACCGTGTGGGTTATTAATGGGATATGAGAAAACACCAGGGGAGACTAAGCCAGCACTTGGCACACAGGAGGTGCCAGTGGCACACGGCAGCTGCTGTGACGAGGATGGAAGGCAGAGAGAGGTAAGGGTGGGGACAGGTCAGGGCAGAGAGGCAGGGGGCCCTGGGCTGGAGCAGGCACAGCACTGCCTACCTCTGTGTCTGGTGCCCTGTGGGTCGTGGTGAAGTCTGAGCTGAGGGAAACAGGCGAAAGGGGAGCAGATGACTTTCAGGGGTCCCAAATGCCAAGGCCCAGGAATCCCCTCCGAGTCCTCTCAGAGGAGGACGCTCCACATTCCTTGTGTGAGACCCAGGGGCCTGCAGGTGGAGCAGGACAGGCGTCTGGGGCTCCAGGCTGGGGGTCCCCACCCTCCCACCTGGTACCTGCACTCAGAGGTTCGGTCTTCAGCCCAGGGACCCCTGAGCTTCACCTGAATCCGAACTCCACTTCCGCCTGGAGCTCTGACTCCCACGGCCACCACCGTTAGGCACCGAGCCTTGTTTCACCCCCCAGGACGAGCTCTTGGCCCCGGCCTGGCCCTCAGTCCCTCAGCCCTGCCCTCAAGTCCCTCACCTGCCTGCCCCTCACCTTAGGGCGCCCCTACTTCAGGCTCCCTCCCAGCCATCAATCACTCTAGCCATGCTCTTGGCCCCCGTCCTGGCTTCCACGGTTCCCCCGGATCATCCTCCACCCAGCGTCTCCGCTGGCTGCTCAGAGCAGGAGGCAAGATTTTCTCCACTCCCCAGGCTCAGCCACCCTCTGCTAAGCAGGGGCCCAGTGCTGCCGAGAGCACCAATATTTAAGGGATGTTTTGCGCCTGCTCCTGGCTCTGGCCTGCTCCTGGCTCTGGCCTCCCTCTCGGGGGGCTCCAGGCGCAGCCACAGGAGGGCCTGGGGAGATGGGCACAGCCCCATCCATTCTCGCCATGGCCCCTCTGCCCCAGCCCAGGATGCTGCAGCTCACACACTTTTCAACCCTGTCATGGGATCCGGTGCCCGCTCTGTAAATGGCTGATTTATTGACACAGCTGTGGGGATGGCATGTCCATTTAGAACACAGCAGGTGGAACGCGGCACTCAAGAGCCGGGAGTCCAGAGGGCTGCAGGATGCTGCCAAGCCCCAGCCCCACCACCGAGCGGCCACTGGAACCGTGGCCTCAGTCTTCATGTCTGTGAATTGGGGAGAACGGACCTGGACCTCTTCCCGGCAGCTCCAGGAGGCAGTGGAGGGGGGCTGTCAGGCTCGGCTCTGGACCTGGAGTTGGGATGCTGTGTGGCCAGCCCCCAAGCAGGAACAGGCTTCAGCCACACCCCCTCACCTCCATGGTTCAAGCAGAGAAGCATGTATGGGGCACCGACTGAATACCAGAGTCTACACCCAGAGTGGTCCCCTCCTTTGCCTTGCTCCCTGTCCTTGGCCTGTGCCTTCAGCCGCTGCTCTGATAATACCCATGATATGTGTGGTTTGCGATGGGGTGGGGGGGTGTTACACTGATGTTCACAGAACCCCACATACCAGGCAGAGCCTGTCCTGAGCCCTTGCTGGCACTCTGCCAATCCCTGTATGAGGGTCACAGCTGGGACAGGCCCCAGGACCACAGTGCTGTTGTAACATCCCTGAGCATGCCCAGCACTCTAGACACCTCAGGATATGCGAGTTCATGGTCATTGATTTTAAAATATGAAGTGTAGGCTGGGCGTGGTGGCTCACACCTGTAATCCCAGCACTTTGGGAGGCTGAGGTGGGCAGATCACCTGAGGTCAGGAGTTCAAGGCCAGCCTGGCCAATATGGTGAAACCCCATCTCTACTAAAACTACAAAAATTAGCTGGGCATGGTGGTGGACGCCTGTAATCCCAGCTACTCCAAAGGCTGAGGCAGAAGAATTGCTTGAACCTGGGAGGTGGAGGTTGCAGTGAGCTGAGATCATGCCACTGCACTCCAGCCTAGGGGACAGAGCAAGACTTTGTCTCAAAATAAATAAAATAAGATGTGTAACCTTTGGGGGAAGATGGCAGAATGTCCCCTCATTAAACAGACTTCAACAATGTCACATAATTCCAACAGAGTGGAGGGACTTCAGGAGCAGTGGGGATCCTCTCAAGGTCTGCCTGCAGCCCGAGTCCTCAGTGCCAGAAACAGCCACTGATGGCTGCTCAGGGTGCCTCTTCCCTCCCCATCACCCCAAGAGTTCTCCCGTCACTGAGCCCGAGAACACTGCCGGTCCTCTCTGAGCACCACTGGCTCTAAAAGCCACCCCTGGATCCAGCCAGGGGCCTGTCCCCTCTGCACGTCCTCCTTCCCCGGTCCTGGGTCTGAGAGGTCCTCAGTAGTTGAGGTCTGTATAGTGGACCCAGGGAGGGGAGGCTCATAAACGTAACTGCATCATAAACGTAACCCTCCCTTGCTGAACACCTACGTGTCGAGCACTGTACTGGGTGTCTTGTGTTCAGCCCTCGCCACCTCCCTTTGACTTAGGTGCTTATTTTTGTCCCCACTTTACAAACCTGAGGCTTCTTTTTAGGGGATGAAAATGTTCTGGAATTACATAGGAATCATGGTTGCACAACCTTGTAAATACACACAAAAAAAACCCGCTGAATTCTACACGTTGAAGGGGTGACTTTTATGGTATGTGAGTTATATCTCAATGTTTAAAGATGAATTTGAACTAAGCTTATAAAGAAAAATATTCAGCCGGGCACAGTGGCTCACGTCTGTAATCCCAGCACTTTGGGAGGCTGAGGCAGGCAGATCACTTGAGGTCAGGAGTTTGAGACCAGCCTGGCCAACATGTTGATACCCCGTCTCTACTAAAAATACAAAAATTAGCCAGGCGTGGTGGCGCACGCCTGTAATCCCTGCTACTCGGGAGCCTGAGACAGGAGAATCGCTTGAACCCGGGAGGTGGAGGTTGCAGTGAGCAGGGATGGTGCCATTGCACTCCAGCCTGGGTGACAGAGTGAGACTCCATCTCAAAAATAAAATAAAATTCCAGGCTCAGAGGGGGGAAGCAACTTGTTCAAGGTCTCAAATGAATAACACAGCTGAGGCCTGATCTCAGGTCAGTTTGTCCCTTCGTGTGATACAACCCTGCTTCCCTCATTTATGACTGAAGACAAGCTTCTGTCTTGGTACTCCCTCACTCCGGAGCTGTCGCTGGCTCCCTGTGGCTCCTTCCTGGGGTCCAAGTGGTCCCCAGGCCCAGCTATACCTCCAGATGGAAGTGCCTTCTTCTCCCTCCTTACCTCCACGCCACATTTCCCTGAGCATGCACCCCACTCTCTCCCTGAACCCAATCCCCAGTCCTGCCTGTCCCCAACCACACCTCCTCCACCTCCTCCAGGGGTCTCTGCTCCCACAGGCTTTGAGTGAGGGGCCTCTGGGCCCAACTCTGCCTCTGTCTAGCCCATCTCCCACCCCACACCCAGGACCCTGGACTCCTCTGTGTGCCCGTGACAGCTGCGGTCTCTCTCACCTCCAAGCCTTTGCACTTGCTGGTGCCTCTGCTTAAGGCACAGTTCTCATCCCTACCCCATTCCTGCCCCTGTGTGCCCAGCTGTTCATTACTTGGATCTTGCCTTCAACACCCACTGTCTTCTGCACACCCCCCCTCCCCAATGACCCCCTTCCCTCCTATAATCCCTCGCTCCAAATCTGTCTCCCCTTTAACTGTAACCTCCCAGAGGGCAGACCTCTGTCTGTCTCATTCCCAGAGGCATCTGCAGCGCCAGCTGCACACAGCACGGGTGGCAGCCCCTGTGACCCCTCAAGCCACATGCCAGAGCAGGAAGGGGCCGTGGGGCTCCCTGGACACCCTCTTCCCCCATCCCACACACAGTCGTCAGCAAGTCCTTTCCAAATCCAATGAATCCAACCACCTCCCTCCCATCCACCGCCCCCTACTGCACCATCTCTTGCCAGGAGACAGCAGCGCCTCCCCACCGCCCCCGGTCTGTCCGCACAGCGGCTCAGCAAGCCCCTGGGAACCCAGTCCCATCACCACCCTCCCCTCAGAACAAATCCATGTTCCTTGTCGGAGTCTACAGACCTCTGTCTCTGCCATTCACCACCCCTAACCGCACTGGCATAAAGATATGTCCTGGAACCTGCCAAACCCCCACTCTGAGTTCTCGCTGTCCCCTCTGCCAGGACAGTCTCCACAGCCAGCTCTGTGTCCTCAAGCTGGCCCCTGTCCCCACACCCCCTGCTCAGAGAGGCCTCCCCCACTGCAGTCACCCACCTTTCGGGTTTCCTTGTGGCCTGTCTCCCCAGTTTGGGGTGCCCCTCCCTGAGGGCAGAGACTGGCTCCCCCTTTGCTGCTGGGGCACCTCAAAGCTCGGTGAAGAGCACATATTTGTAGGACAAGGATGCAGGAGCCATGATCACCTCAGGTGAGGGCCAGGCAATCCTGTGGCCACCCTCCGTGGGACCCTGTGGGGCAGAGGGCCGCGCTCACACCACTGCCCACCCAGACAGCTCCCCTCCCGGGTATCCCTCCGATGCTGCAAGGGGAGGCCGGGGCGGAATAACCAGATTAGCCTAAGCGGCTCCTCTTGTTTCCTGGCGTAATTGGATTGAGGCCATGTTTCGGTGCAGCTGCATTTAATATTGTAATTCTGCAGCCGCTCAGCCCCCTGAGAGCAGCCGCTGAACGCAGACGGGCCAGGGACTGGGAGGGGAGGCAGGCCTGCAGGCAGGGGTCCAGGCTGGAGAAGAGGCCAAGGCAGGGGTCTCATGCCTGGGACCTGTGCTGAGAGCACACCTGCCCACCTCCCTTCTGGAGGGCACGTCCTACTGGGCATGGGCATGGCCAGTTCTTTC